>NC_091473.1:170989323-171076865 GCF_036971445.1 Narcine bancroftii | reverse complement strand
ACTGTCACCAAGATCAAGGAGCTGATTGCTGAATTCAGGAAGAGAAAACAGTGATTATTGGGGGATCGGAGGTGGAGAGGGTGAGCAAATTTAAGTTCTTGGGAGTCACTATCTCAGAGGATCTTTCCTGGACCCAACATACCAATGGCATCATGAAGAAAGCACATCAGTGCCTCTACTTTCTCATGAATTTGCAGAAGTTTGGTATAACATTGGCAAACTTCTACAGATGTGTGGTGACCGGCTGCATCACGGTCTGATGTGGTGACACCAAACACCCCTGTGAAGTGCCAGTTGATGAAGTAGACAAAAACTATGTGGTCAAACAATAATCATGGCTTTTATTAGCAGAAACTCATGGTACAATAATGAAAGACAATAGGTTTATACACAGTTATACCCAAGGGGAAAGACAGTAGAGATAATGCACAGCCAATGTTAGTACAGCAAGGCTCACCAGAAGGGAGACAGGCAGCTTGGCAGACATTCACCACACCCTGAGCATAAAGCCCTGAAAAAGGTAGTGTACACAGTCCAGGACATCACAGGAAAAATCCTCCCCACTATCGAGAACATCTATGGGGAATGTTGCCATCAGAGAGCACCAGCAATCATCAAGGCTCCACACCACCCAGCACACAATCTATTCTCACTACTACCATCAGGAAAGAAGTAACAGTGCCACAAGACTCACACCACCAGGTCCAGGAACAGCTGCTACCCCTCCACTATCAGACTCTTTCACAACAAACTCAATCAAGGATTCATTTAAGGACTCTTTCTTTCACACTTTTTTATCTCTATTGCACTCAGTTTGTTTACATTCCTTTATGTTTACATGTGTACATTGAGTAGTTTTTTTTGCACTACCAATAAGTTGTAATTTGCCTCATCTGCTGGAAAAAGAATCTCAGGGTTGTATGTGACATCTGACAATAAATCTCAAACCTGAATCTAAAGACAACCAATATTGAAGAAAGATCATTGAGTGGGGACATCACATGATGTGGTAGAGATGGGAAGCAAAGTTCTGCCTCTCCTGGAGAATCCATAAAAATGAGATAGAAAAACAATGTTTAATTCAACTTGGAGGAAAATGTACATTTAAACTTTACCAAATTTCACCAAAAAAAAACCCTGCAGCCATGACCTCCGGGGTCCAACAAGCAGGAGATGGCAGTCTGGAGCAGAGGCCAGCTCGAAGGTGGAAACCTGGGCCTGAGGCTTGGCTCGGCCACCGTGCAAGTGGCGAGCATCTTCATTGATGAAACAAGCAGAAGTCAAGCTCAAGCACAAGCACACAGGCATGCGCGTTGAAGGTGCCGAGGTTCCCGGCTTTGCTAGCGTTACTAAAAGAAGATGGCAGCAATTCAACCGTAGTCTGACAAAATGATAGCACTGAGTGTGAAGAAAATTACACGTTGGGATGAATAAGATAAACAATAAACAGTTACAACATCCGAAAAGGGCCAAAAAAAGGAATTAAATATACCATTGAAGATGTAATGAAGGCTTTGGATAAGAAAGAAAAACATACAAATAAAACACTTAATAATATTTTATCAGTTGTGACCCAATTGCAAGGAGCTATTGGAAGCCTGACTGATAGAGTAAAGGATGCTGAGGAGAAAATGGAGGATGAAATGGATAGAATGGATAAAAAGGAGAATGAAATAGATGGATGGTCTGCAGAAAGAAATAAAATGGACATATAGAAAACTTTAACTGAAGAAGTAATAACAAAATTGTTGGTTTGAAAGAAGGATCGGAACCTATACTCTTCTTCCAGGAATATTTACCTAAGGTTTTGGGTGGGGAAAATGTTGAAACATATATTGAGATTGACAGGGCAGATGGGCCCTTATGCCCCATCCTATATTGGACCAAAAGCTACTTTCTTCATTGATTAAATGTTTAAGGTATCAAGACAGAGAAAAAATACTCAGCACAGTGACAAAGAGAGTAAAGGCAAGAGGAGGAAGTCGAGGGAGGCAAATTATTGTTCTATCCAGATGTAAGTGCAGCATTGTTGAAATGCAGACGGCAATTCAACCCAGTGAAAAAGATCCCTTTGGCAGAAAGGATATAATTTCGTCCTGCGTCATCCAGCAACTATGAAGATTATAATCCCTGGTGGTGAAAAAAGATTTTTTTTTGGATCTTCTAAATGCAACATAAAATCCCCTCAAACACCTCCCCCCCCCCCACCTTCCCACCCTACTACCCCTTCCCCTCCCTACTAACCCAAACCCCAAAGAAAGAAGGAGATTCAAACAATAACATAACTAAATGCCACGGATTAGAGTAACACCACCACAAGGGGCCCAGAAAGTTCTAAACTTTAAACTTTAAACCCATATAATCCAAATAAGAGCTCCAAAGGTTCCAATAAAAAAGATAATTATCACGCAGATTATACATTTTTTTTCCAATGGAATACATGATCTCAATTCCATATGCCATTTTTGCAAACTCAAATCAATCTAATTTTTCCAAGTAATTGCTATATATTTTCTTGCTACAGCCAATGCTAATCTTAAAAACACAATTTGGTACCTAATTAATCTCAATTTCAAACTCAACATTTTAACATTACCTAATAAAAATATAATTGGATCCATCGGCAATTTAATCTTAAAAACTTTCTCTATAAATTCCTTAAGTTGTATCCAAAAAGGTTTGACAATATCTCATAACCAAGTCAAATGTAAAAGAGAACCTACCTCCTTATGACATCTAAAACATAAATCTGAAGAAATTAAATGATATCTCTTTAATTTTTCAAGAGTTAAATATAACTGGTGTATAAAATTATAATGAACTAACCTATATCTCATATTATCAATCTTCGTCATACTGCCCTGACATAAATTTCTCTAATCTTCCTAATTAAATTACTATCCCCAAATCTTTTTCCCATTTTCATCTCGACTGATGTAAATCTAACAGACATTTTATTCTGTAATAACAAATACATTTCAGATACACATTTGTTCTTCTCACCTTCCATAAGCAAAATTTCAAATTTAGATGGTCTTGGCAACCTTAAAGTATTTCTAAAATTATCCAATAATAAAGCTCTAACTTGATAACAAAAAAGAGTATTCTGTGGAATTCCATATTTTTCTTTCATTCTTTGAAAAGAAATGAAATGGGGGTCATGCTACGTGATGAGGTGGGGTTAGACTATAAATCCCTACTCTCCTCAATAAAGTGGAAAAAAAGTGACAAAAAATTATAGAAGTAACGGAAAACAAAAGAAAGTAGTGCTTAAAAATATATAGAACAGATCAACATGACACCAAAGAAAGACAAAGCCACTACAGTGACACAAGAAACTGAACAAGATAGAGAGGCCCACCTTCAGAAAGGATCCAGGAGCTGTCTGCAAGATAATATCCAAAGGAGAGCGGCCAGAAGCCAGGGAGAGCTTGGACACTGCTGCACAAGGTCTCCTCCAGCAATGGCTGCCGACACTGGGTGAAGAGGTGATTCTGCGCATGTGCAACTCCTCGCGCATGCGCAGAACACATTAAAAAAAAAGGCAATTTTTAAAAAGATTCCTGAAGCCTCCAGCTCCAGTGAACAAGAGAAGTACTTGGAAGAACAAGGAAAATGTACACTCCGGATAAGCTAATGTACACAGCAGACACATTGTCTAGAGCTGTTGACATGAGAGAGCCTGCAAACATCAAAATGGATGAAGACGTGAACACCTTCTTGGACATGATCACAAGTGCACTGCCCATATCAGATGCAAAAATGGAGCTCATAAAGTCAGAGACAAACAAAGATGAAACACTGAGACAACTGAGCAAAAACATCTTGGATGGATGGCCCAAACATGAAGCAGGACTGTTCACCTAATGTTTCAGAGCACTGGAACTGCAGGGCGGAACTATCAGTGGTTGAAGACACCATTGACAAAGGAAGTAAATTCTTTATCCCAAAGAGTCTGAGAAAAGAGATGCTAAAAAGGATCCATGAAGGACATCTCGGAATCGAAAAGTAGAAGAAAAGAGCATGAGAGGAGATGTACTGGCCAGAATCAACAATGATATAACAAATGAAGTGTCAAACTGTACAATATGCCAGAAATATCAAGCAAGCAATCCTGCAGAACCACTAAAGCCACACCCAACACCATACAGACCTTACCAGAAGGTAGGCGCTGACCTATTGGAATGTCAAGGGAAGGACTATCTTGTTGTCACAGACTCCCTGTATCCAGAGGTGTGTAAACTGAACACCACCACTGCAGATGCTGTAATAACAGGTATGAAAGCCATATTCTCCAGATAGGGTGTGGCAAGCAAGGTCTTCACAGACAATGGACCCCAGTTTTGCAATTTAAATTTACAACAGTTTGCCAAAGAGTGGGACTTTGTTCACACCACGTCAGGTCCTCATTTGCCACAGTCCAATGGTCTAGTGGAAATATCAGTACAGACAGTGAAAAGACTGATGAACAAGGCAAAAGACAGTGGAACAGACTTCTACCAGAGCATGCTAGTATACTGCACAACTCCGCTCGAGTGTGGTGTGTCACCTGCACAACTCCTTATGGGACATAGGCTAAGATCAAATCTACCCATTCAGGAGAACCTCCTAAAAACAAGAGAAGGGGTGAAAGTGAGGAAGTTCAAAGAACAACAGAAAGAAAAGCAAAAGTATTACTTTGACGGAGGAACAAAAAACCTACCAGAACTCCACACTGATGACCAAATAAGACTAAAAGACAAAACAATCTTATGGACTCAGAAGAGAACCATCCTTAGTGAAGTCCAACCAAAATCTTACACCATTCAGACAGATGAAGGTACTGTTCTGCGAAGAAATCGTCGAGACCCTACAATGGGACCAGCCACAGTAGATGGAAAGACGGATAGTGTTGAACAACTTGAATACACATCTAAGAAGACATCTTCTGAGGCAACAACTCAGATTCAAGGACAATCAGGAGATCATCAAGACACGTGAGTCCTCCTAAGAGGCTCATTGAGCAAATTTAAAGACTCCTGTTCTAGAATAAAATAGTGCTATCTTATTCGCTCTTCAAGTTTTAATGTATGTAAATGTGAACTCACAAAACAAGTTTTAAAAAAATGTTAACAACGTTGATAATAATGAAAATGTCTTGGTGTTAAAATTAAAATTGCAGAGTTATATAAAGAAAACATGTTAGTTAAAAGTAAGCTTCTTTTGTTTTAAGAAAGGGAGGGTGTAATGATAGTGATCATGGTTGCAAGGCAACTAGCAATGACTTACTGTTTGATTAGACTTGGCTGCCACCAGGGGTTGACACTGAGCAGGAGACACACAGCATGTTGTCTGTAATGGTGACTTGCAGCCTCGTGGTGCTGTTCATATCAACTTTAAAGTTAAGAAACTCTTTCTTCATCCATGTGTGGTCTAAGAGCTCACGCATACGAATACAAGATGAAACATCTCGAGGGATCTCCTCGAGATCCAGGTAATCATGAAAATGTGAAATTTGTGGAGTAGGCAATGGATCACCGACAGTCCCTCTTTCTCTCTTTCTTCTTCTCTTCGTTCCTTTTCTTTGGGACTCTTACTTTTCGGGATGGTGGTGATTATAGCCATCATGTACCATTTGTTATAGATAGAGAATTTAGGTTAAAAAGGGCTTAAGTTAAAATGTGATGATTAATCATAAAAGGGGAAGCCAGAATAGACAGGGAGCTTACCATAAAAGTTCAGCTAGACAATGTGATAACAAACAGAGATTTTCATGGTCACAGAGAGACATGTAGGAGCCAAAGATTGATAAAAAGAGTGAGAAACAGAATTTAGTGTGTGTAGAGTTCGTAGTGTACGTGACAAACATGATAATTACAAATGCAAGTGTACTTAGGATGATTTTGCAAAAACTAACCAATTAAAACAGTGTTAAAAAGAAGGGGAAGGACAAACAAAAAAAGGTATAAAAATCAATGCACTGTATGTATCGGGGCTTGACTTGGCGAGAAGCCAGTTGAGTCCAACTCTGCAGACTTGTAAATAAAGCTTGTCGTGTCATCAATTTTAAAGAGACTCGTGTGAGAATTTGTACTTCTGACAATTGGGGACTCGTCCGGGATCTACACTCCAGCCGTGGGAGGAGGCGAGAAAGAGGGACATCGGAGGTGGTGCACCCCGCTGAGTTCAGCAGCTCCTAGTCCCTTGCTCGTCGCCTCGGGCGGCTTGAGCGAGTGGTATCCGGACAAGGTGACACGACAAGACGAAAAGGAGAGGGGTGACGGTTCAATCCCCAGGAAGACACCGGTAAGTGACGACTTACGATTGTGGTGTGGGGATTGACGGATGAGACCACCCAGGTAACGGTCATGACGGGATAAAAAACTATAAAATGATAAATCAGGTGTAGAGCCTTTGTCGTGGCGTGAGGACCCTGTCGTGGGACCCTAGGATAGACCCCAGGGAAACCTCAGCGGGATAGTACCTCCGATGAGGTGTCCGAGAAGAAAGGGAGTAGGGTCCCGAACGGGAGGGTCCTCAGCAACGATAAACGGATCTAGGTGGGAAAAATGGGAGGATCAAAATCTAAGGGCTCGTCTGAAAGATCAGGACATTTCCCGGGAGTTCCCCTTGACAGCCCTTTGGGGAGAATGTTTGAAAATTGGGATAGTAAACGATATCAAGACAAAAACAAGAAAAAGATGGTTCAATATTGTCTTCTTTGGTCGAAACAGCCTATCAAAGGTTCCTCGGTCTGGTGGCCGAAATTTGGCTCTGATGAGGATTGGGTTAGATAAGCATTAAACATATATGTAAATTTGAGACCAAAGGTGAATCAAGAAGAGTCAGCATATGCATTTTGTTGGGTTCCCTGGCCAGGATCCTTAACAAAATGTTTTAAATTGAGGGTAGCGGGAGAAAAGAAGTGGGAACCTCTGGACAACCTCCCCCCTCCTTATGTTCCCCCGGTGCCCACTGCGCCCGAGGGAAGCTCGCTGCTGGAGGGGAAAGGTGATGAATCTGATTCATCACATATACCTGGGAAGAGATGCACGCAATAATGGGAACATTATTCTCACCCCAGGAGAGGCAGATGATTCGACAGGCTGCCCTCCTCATGTGGGAACGTGAACAACCTGGGAACCCCAGACCCCATGAACAAAAATATCCCTTGAATGAACCCAGGTGGGACAAACGAACACCCGAGGGATTGGCAAGTATGAGACAATATAGAGAGTGGACGATTAAAGGGATACGGGAGGCTGTGCCAAAGGGTCACAATTTCACCAAGGCATTTGGGAACCACCAGGGGAAAGATGAGTCCCCTACTGATTTCTTGGAGAGGGTGAGAAAGAATGTCCAACAGTATGCGGGTGTGGACCCTAGTACACCAATGGGTGAACAGCTTATTCGAATTGAATTTGTTTCCAAATCGTGGCAGGACATTAGAAAGAAACTAGAAAAGGAGGAGGGCTGGAATGAAAAACCCCTGAGCGACCTGTTGAAAAAGGCGCAAAGAGTATATGTGCAGAGGGAAGAGGAAGGTCAAAAGAGGGCAGCGAAGATTATGGTACAGACTATCCGACAGATAAATGCCGAGTCCAGAGGGGAAAGGAAACAAAACCTTCCTCTAAGCAACCCAAGATATCCAAGAGAGGGGAGACCCCGGAGACCCGTTAAGTGCTATTACTGCAACGAGGAAGGACACTTCAAGAGGGAATTCCCCCAATATAAGAGGGAAGTGCGTACCCTCGAACTCATGGAAGAAGATTAGGGGGGTCAGGGGTTCCGAATGTTGGGGACCAGGTATAAGAGGGAACCCTTGGTAAAACTAAAAATTGGTCCCCAGGGAGAAGAGGTGGTGTTTATGGTGGACATGGGAGCGGAACGAAGTAGTGTAATAACTGTGCCGATCGGGACCGAGCCTGTAAAAAGCAATTTGAAAATTTCTGGGATAGAAGGGGCTCCCAGAATGGTATCAATAATTCCCCAAGTGACAGTGAAGCTGGAAGGGAGAGAAGGGGTACAGGACCTCTTGTTGTTACCGTCGGCTGGATTTAACCTCCTAGGAAGAGATTTACAGGCTCTCCTAGGTTTGGGTGCTCTCCCCGTGGACGGAGAAGTGTGAGTCCACCTCTGTGCTCTGAAGGAGGAGGATGAACGGCAGATTGACGAGAGAGTCTGGTATAAGAAGGGAAATCGAGGAGGTCTGGACATCCCACCTTGACACATCAGTGTCAACAATATTCTGTAAAAAAGAAATAGGAGCAGGTGTAGTCCATCCGGCTCGTCGTGCCTGGTCCGCCATTCAACGTGATCACCTCCACCGACCTGCCTTTTCCCCATATCCCTTGATTTCCTTACCATGTAAACCTCGTCTGAAACATATTGACTGAGGTCACTTCCACTGTCTCAATGGGAAGCCAATTCCACAGATTCACCACCCTTTGGGAAAAGCAGTTCCTCCTCATCACTGTCCTAAATCTACTACCCTGAATCTTGAGGCTCTGTCCCTTAGTTCTGGTCTCCCCTACCAATGGAAACAGGTCACCTACCTCTATTTTATCGATGCCTTTCATAATTTTATGTGTTTCTATAAGATCACCCCCCCCCCCACATTCTACTAAATTCCAGGAAGGAGACCGGAACTGCACGCAGCACTCCAGATGTGGCCTCACCAGTAGCTTGTGCAATTTGCAGTATAACCTGCCAGCTGCTAAATTCAATCCCTCCAGCAATAAAGGCCAACATTCCAATTGCTTTCTTGATAGCTTGCTGCACCTGCAAACCAACCTTATGCAATTCATGCTCAAGCCCTCCCAAGTCTTGCAGCGTGCTGCCGTGAAGTTGCTGGCTATCTAAATAGTATTCTAATTTTCCATTTTTCCTTCCAAGGTGGATAACCCTTCCAGGGTTTCTCAAAGTACTACTACAGTTAATGAAGTACCTTTTTGATAATTAAATAAAGTAGGAATTTTTTTTGTCAAAGGTAATGTTCAGTTTAATAGGGCATTACATAGCCCTGTTTTTAAATAAGCATCACTCTCTGTGCAGGTATGAGACAGAGATTGGAAGAGATAAAAACTATTTGTTGGTTAATGGCAGAAAGGAGTGCCAAAGCTTATTACATAAAAAGAAATACAATTTCTAAAAAAAACCTCTCCAAAGCAATTTACTGCCATTTATGGTGTTTAGACGGCTGGCACGTAATGGCACAATCACGGACAGTCTTAAAAGGAATGTGCATGAATTTTGAGTCAATTCTTGCACCGTGAGTTATCCTGTGGGACCCCTCCAACTTTTTGGAGGAAGCCTGCAGTGTACATCGTATCGGAAGAATCGTTGGCGGTCATCCACTCCACTGCACATCCAACCTCCGGGACTGTTGCACTCAAGGTACTTACAGTCTAAAAAGGCACCCAGTGAGAACGGACACACGGGCAGTAATTATGTTAATTTTTTCCGTGATTTTTCCTGACATTGCAGTCTAAAAACCATAAATGAAGTATTGTCAGCATGTAGTTAGAGCAGGACAGCACAGCCACAGACCTAGTGTCCACTGTTCTGTTTTGGAAACGTAGCAGTTCAATGTATCAACTTGCAGAAAAAGCAGAGTGATAATGATGAGATTATCTGTTTATTGGTGCTGTTTCCATCGTGGTCAGAAAAGTGCTCTTTCTCTTCAAAATAATGCTAATGGTCGGTTCAGCAAACTTTGGAGTATTGTGTGCAGTTCTTGGTCACGGTGCTATTGCAAGGATATGATTAAGTTTCAAAGGTGCAGAAAAGATTCGCGGGATTGTTGTGTGGACTGAAAGGCTCGAGACTGGGACTGTTTTCCTCAGAGTGAAGGAGACCTTACAGATGACTATAAAAATTATGAGAGGCCTACAAAGGGAAGATAGTCTTTTTGCCAGGGTTGGAGTGTGTGTAAAATTAAAGGGAACAAGTTAGGATGAAAAGGGAAGGATTTAAAGGCATCTGATGGACACGTTAGGCCATTTCAGATAGGCCCAAAAGTCGGGATGTAAAGGCGGAGAAACTCCGCCAAAACACATAATCACCCACCTTTCTGAATTTGTGGAGGTGGTCTCCGAGCCGCATATTCCAAACCCTCTCTGAGAGGGATAATGTCCGCAGCGCAGCCCTCCGCCGATCGATCTAAATGTACAGCCATGCTAAGCGGCTGTTTAGGAGTAGATTGATGATGCTGTCAGCCCACGTCCCATCTCCCCACTCACCCCTCTCCCTCCATGTCAGGGAAAGCGGGAAGCCCTCGGGGCAGTCAGGGCAGCAGGGGCTGTCAGCAGCGGTGGTCGGGGCAGCGGGAGCTGACTGTGTGGACTGTCAGTGCAGCGGGGACCCTTGGGGTAGTGGGAGCTGTCAGCGAGGACTGGCGGGTCAGTGGGGGCCATCAGGGGGTGTCCAATGTGGGCTGGGACAGCCACACTGGGCCGCTTCGGCCTTTGGAGCCACTCTCTGCAGCTCAGAACGTGGCAGAGCAATGGCTGTTTTCCCTACCCATAATCCCCCATGCAGCTGGAACTGTTCTGGGAACCATAGAGCAGTTTCAGCTGCATGGGGATTATGGGTGAAGGCGGCCATTGCTCTGCCTTGTATTGATGACGGTGGCGCTACGGCACCAGGTGCCCCACCTCCGTCATATCCGGAGGGCGCTACGTGGCAGCTCTGGATATGACTGGAACGCTGGAGCAGCTTTTTAGGGCTGCTGTCTGAAAGGTAAGTTCCCATTTTTCTATCTGTTCTGTAGCAAGGCAGAGGCCCAACATGAAATGGCCTACACAGAGATGGGTATATGGAACTAGTATCCAGAAGAGGTGGTTAAAGCAGGTACAATTACATTGAAAAGATATTTGGACAAGTGCATGGATAGCAAAGGTTTAGAAGGATTTGGGCCAATTACAGACAAATGGGATTGGAAAAAAGAGGCATCTTTGTCAGCAGGATTGACATGGGCCAAATGATGCTGCATAACTGTATGAATCCACAAATTTTTAATATCTCAGTGAGAGAGAAACAGAGAGAAACATAGCTTTGGTTTAACATCATATCTGAGATGTATCATGGATTAAGAGCTCGAGTTTCTTGACAGGATTATCACAAGATACAAGAGCAGAAGTAGGTCAATCGACCCATCAGATCTGCTCTGCCATTTAATCATGAGCTGATCCTTATCAATCAGCCACACTCCCCTCATCTATTTGTACTCCAATGAGTGCAATGCAAGAGCAGACACATTCCTCATGTTCTAACCCTTTCATTCCTGGTATCGTTCTCCTAAATCTTCTCGGAACCCTCTCCAATGCTGGCACATCCATTCTCAAATAAGGCACCCAAAGCCGTCACAGTGCTCCAAGAGGGGACTCACCAATGCCCAAAAGAGTCTCAACATTGCATCCCTGCTCTTGTATGCTATCCCTCTAGAAATAAATGCCAACTTTGCATTCGCCTTTTTCACCACCAACTCAACCTGGAGGTCAACCTGCATGAGGACTCCCAAGTCCCTTTGCACATTGGCATTTTGAATTGTCTCCCCAAATAGTCTGCCCATCTCTTTCTTGCCTCATATGTGGCACCTTGTCAAAGGCCTGTTGAAAATCCAAATACACAACATCCACTGCTTCCCCCTGTCTATCCTATCCTCAAAAATTTGCAATAGGTTTGTCAGGAATGATTTTCCTTCAAGGAAACCATGCTGACTTGGATCTATCTTGTGATGCTTCTCTAGGTACTCCATAACCTCATCTTTGACAATTGATTCCAACAGCTTCCCAACCACCGACGCCAGACTGATGGGTCTATAGTTTCCTTTCTGCTGGCTCCATCCCTTCTTAAAACAGTGGAGTGACATTCATGACTTCCCAGCCCTCTGGGACAATGCCAGAACTCATTGTTTATTGGATGATCATTACCAATGCCTCTACAGCAGCAACCTCCTTCAGAACTCAGGGGTGCATTCCATCCGGTCTGGGAGCTTCACAAGTATCTTCTGTCTCAAGATCTTGACACCACTCAGTTCACTTCATTTTCTAATGGTCCTATGTCTACTCTTGTCTCTGTTTTGCTCTTTAAAAAATTTTTTAGAATCCTCTTTGATAATACTTGCTAACCTCCTTTCATTATTTCTCTTTTCCTTCCTAATCATCTTCTTAGTTGTCTTCCCAAAGTTTTTGAAAGTTTACCAGTCCTCTCTCTTCCCAGTATTTTTTGCTTCCCTGTCTGCCCTCTCTTTTGCTTTGACTTCGGCTCTAACTTTCCTCGTCAGCCCCAATTGTCTAATTTTTCCATTCACAGTTTTCTTTCAGTTTAGTATGTGCCTGTTCTGCACTTTCCTCATTTTATTTTACAGAGACTCCAGCCATTGCTGGCTTCCCTAATAGTGTGGCTTTTCCAATCGACTTTGGCCAGATCCTTTCCCATGCGACTGTAATTTTCTTTACTCCACTGAAAAACTGACACATCGGACTTTCATTTTCAAATTTCACAGTGAACTCAATCATATTGTGAACAGTGTCTCCTAAGGGTCCCTTAATCCCTGGTTCATTTGATACCACCCAATCCAAAACATCTGATCTGCTGGTAGGTTCATCAACAAGCTGCTTCAAGAAGCCATCCTGTCGGTATTCCACAAACTCTCCTTGATCCCGTACCAACCTGACTTGCCCAATCTACTTTCATGTTAAAATCCCCTATGATTATTGTATTGTTGTCTTTCTGACATCCCTTTTTTTTATTTCCTGTTATATTTTGCAGTCCACATCCCAGCTGCTGTTTGGAGATCTGTAGATAACTGCCTTAGGACTGTGGTTCTGAACCTATTTCTTTCCACCCACATGCCACTTTAAGTAATCCCTATGCCATAGATGTTCTGTGATTAGTAAGGGATTGTTTAAAGTGGGATATGAGTGGGAAGAAGTTTGAGAACCACTGTTTTAATCATCCCTCATTGACTCGTTATGTGCATAGTTTCATAACTCCAAAGGAAATGGACCAATGACAATTTTTCTCAAGCAAGATATTTCAATAACAGCTGGGTCAAGAGCACTTGTTCTCAACCTTCTCTTCCCACCCACATACCACCTTAAGCAATCCCTTACTAATCACAGAGTACCGATAGCACAGGGATGACTTAAAGTGGTATGTGAGTGAAAAAGAAATGGTTGAGAACCACTGCATTCGGATCCTTTTACCTTACCATTCCTTAACTCAACCCATAAGGATTCTACCTCTTCTGATCCTATGCCACTTCTTTCCAATAATTTGATATTGTTGTTTACCAGCAGAGCCACGCCACCCCTCTCGGCCTACCTGCCTATCCCTCCGATACACCGTGTATCCTTGGACGTTCAACTCCCAATAACATCCATCCTTTAGCAGTGATTCAGTAATGGCCACAACATCGTACTCTCCTATCTGTAACTGTACTGTAAAATCATCAGCCTTGTTTCTAATGCTGTATGTACTTGAAATATAATATCTTTACACCAGTTTTTCAAATCATGGTCACAATTTGTTTATTATGATGAACTCATCAGAATAGCCAAGGAGTCGTCATCTGTGGTTACCCAAATCTAGCTGTGGACAATCTGTCTTCATCTGAGGACTTGATGCTACTTCATGGTAGCATTTTGTTACAGTGATATTTTACTATATCTTTGAGAGTTAATGACCATAAGAGTACTTTTCACAAATCTGTGCCTAGCTAAACTGTCTTATAGCCTAAATCCTAATATCACTTCATCTACTGAAGATCCAATAAAGTCAGTGTTCATTGGCAAGTATTCTTTGTTCATTCTGTGACTCTTGCGATCATAGAAAGTATGGGCAGATATAATGATATATTGTTGTTCACAGATTTGCAAAGTTAATTTAAAGGATGATACAGAGCTTAAATATTTATATGAGCTGAATCCACGAGAACCAAGAAGTGGACCTGATATTAAGTACAAAGCAAAAAGTAACAATGCGAGCAATATGCTGGATCAGATTACTTAAAGTTTACAAGAAAGCAGTATACCAGTGGTTCTCAACCTTTTTATTTCCACTCACATACCACTTTAAGTAATCCCTATGCCATCAGTGCTCTGTGATTAGTAAGGATGGGAAGGGAAGGTTGAGAACCACTGCTCAAGACCCAATTGTTACTGAAATATTTTGCTTGAGAAAAATTGTCATGGCCCCATTTCCTTTTGGAGTTATGAAACCGTGTACATAACGAGTCAATTAGGGACGATTAAAACAGTGGTTTTCAAACTTTTTCTTCCCACTCACATACCATCTTAAGAAATCCCTTACTAATCACAGAGCACCTACAGCATAGGGAATACTTAAAAGTGGTATGTGAGTGGAAAGAAAAAGGTTGAGAACCTCTGAAGTATAGTCCAGAGGAAAGAACATTATAAATAGTACCACTTGCCCTGCCAAAGTAAACTAGCCTGGAAATGAGCTCATGCTTGATTTGGGGATTGAAGTCAGTGAATTTAGCCCAATATATTTCAATATAAATTCAGATAATTGTATTGTATGGGGCTCAGAAGGGATACCGGGGACACGAGTTGCAAGCCCTATGAAAATTAGCCACTAGGACACTTGCATTTTGGAGAAATTATCTTTAGGGAACAAGTGAACCCATGGCGCTAATGTAAAAACAAAGGTATTACATTCTTAGATAGTTCTTAAAGATGGTGAATGACAAAGACAAGCCATAGTTGACAATGCCTCATTGCTGGCTTTACAATCAGAAATCAACCTTGAAAACGGCCTTAAATTGCTGTTTGGCCCCACGATTGCAGTTAGTTCATTTCAGGAAGGCATTTTATGCTAATAAGATCCAGTTCTTACCAATATGGATGTAAATAGGATGATTGATCAAAGCGTGCACATGCTGCAAGAAGATTTTAATCATTCTGCACAGGCTTTTATTTGAAAATTGGGTACTAAATGATCTAATTTTCAGTCCAATATTCCTAAAGTGTGAGGTAGTGATTTTTCAAAGAGAAACTAGAAAAAATATACAATAAGACAAAGGATGTTAAGAACTGTAAATCACGAGTTAACATTTTTCCTGAAAACAGGTCAATGAGTGAACAGCATTTGAGCCAAATTATATTACTTCATAAAATAAAGGTAAATACAATTTTTAATCTCTCTATGTTTTTGAAGAAGGTTCTAATGATAACAAATGAAGGACTAAATGAAATTAAAGCATTAGAGGAAGATAAGCAGAAGGATTGAGTATAAATTTTAGGCAAGACCTGTTTGTAAAGTTCACTGGTATCCTCACAATTCTCAATGACATGCTACATTTTATATTGCGGCAAAGCTCGAGGGAGACCATTTTTCAGAAAATTGAAGATTTTTAATGCAAAAGATAAATAGAACCCCAATAACAACACATGATGTTGGCAACAAACCTGGGGTCATGAATTCAAACTTGGTTGTTGGTGTCACACCCTAACAGTTTAGATTTAACTACTCCATCTAGGCTGTGGTGAATAGATGTGAAATTGATTGTTTATGGAAGCAATTGCAATCATTTTTAAATGTAGTGAGAGAATTAAACCACTTTTGAGGAAGTGACCAGTTGTGCTTTATGAGTTTGGAACTAGTCAGAACAGTCTTTTTTGTGGTTTCCTTTGCTTGGCTACAATTCTTACATCAATACAGAAGTTTTATAGATGCTAATAAAAAATGCACTAAACTGGTTTCAAGGATGGACAAAGAAGGATGGTTTAACCAGTACTTTTACTGAGCTGCTGGGTATGTTTCACATGAGCTTGGCAGAGAAATGGGAACTTCAGTGGGAATTCAAGGAGGAGAAAAATCAAAAAAAGTAAAATAAATAAATAAATTGTCAAAAGAAGCCAAGGCAAGCAGCAAATGGGGTCATATTACAGGAAGAAGAGCAAAACCTAATGTTACGATATTTAAATGCAGTGAACAGTAAGGTGGATGGATCATTTGGACAAATGGAAGTAATGGGAATAATGTAACTGAAAGAGAAATGTGGCTGCAGAGTGACCTCAGCTGTGAAATGTATGCAGAAGGGCATTTAATGGTGAGGAAGAAGGCAAACAGTAAAAAGAGCTGAGGTAGCCCTATTATTAAGGGACAATGCTGACACCATTCACCTTATCCACACTCGCTGTAAAGTAGAAAATAATACAGGTATAACCCGTTTTACAACACTTGCTGTAAAATAGGAGATAATACAGGTATACCCCGTTTTACAAACACTCGCTGTAAAGTAGGAGATAATACAGGTATACCCCATTTTACAACACTCCCTGTAAAAAGTAGGAGATAACGCAGGTATACCCTGTTTTACAAGCACCCGCTGCAAAGTAGGAGATAATACAGGTATACCCCGTTTTATGACACTCACTGTAAAGTAAGAGATAATACAGGTGTAACTCATTTTATGAACAAATGCTGTAAAGTAGGAGATAATACAGGTATAACCCGCTTTACGAACACTCCCTGCAAAGTAGGAGATAATACAGGTATAACCCGCTTTACAAACACTCGCTGTAAAGTAGGAGATAATACAGGTATACCCCATTTTACAACACTCCCTGTCAAGTAAGAGATAATACAGGTATACCCCATTTTACAAACATTCACTGTAAAATATGACATAATACAGGTATAACCACTGAAGAGGGGGTCAGGAAGTGTGATTTGGATAAATTGGGGGACTGGGCAGATACATAGCAAATGCACTACAATGTGGATAAATGTGAGGTTATCCACTTTGGTAATACAAACCGGAGGGCAGATTACTATTTGAATGGCAATAGATTGGGAGATGGGGAAGTGCAGAGAGACCTAGGGGTTCTTGTGCACTAATCACTGAAGGCGAGCATGCAGGTACAGCAGGCGGTTAAAAAGGCAAATGGTATGTTGGCCTTCATATCAAGAGGGTTTGAGTATAGGAATAAGGATACCTTACTACAGCTGCCTTGGTGAGACCACACCTGGAGTATTGTGTGCAGTTTTGGTCACCTTATTTGAGGAAGGATGTTCTTGCAATGGAGGGAGTGCAAAGGCGATTCACCAGGCTGATACCTGGAATGGCAGGAGTAACTTATGAGGAAAGATTGCGCAATTTGGGATTGTACTCGCTGGAGTTTAGAAGATTGAGAGGGGATCTCATAGAGACATATAAAATTCTGGCAGGACTGGACAGAATGGATGCAGAAGGGATGTTTCCAATGGTGGGGGAGTCCAGAACCTGGGGCCATGGTTCGAGGATAATAGGCAAACCATTTAGGACTGAGATGAGGAGAAATTTCTTTACCCAGAGGGTGGTGAATCTGTGGAATTCATTGCCACAGAGAGCAGTAGAGATAGGTTCATTGAATATATTTAAGAGGGAATGAGATATATTTCTTCAGTATAAGGGAATTAGGGGTTACGGAGAGAAGGCGGGGATGGGGTACTAAACTTTAAGATCAGCCATGATCTCATTGAATGGCGGAGCAGGCACAAAGGGCCGAATAACCAATTCTGCTCCTATCTTCTATGTTTCTATGCTACCCAATTTTACAACACTCACTGTAAGGTAGGAGATAATACAGGTAAACCCATTTTACAAACACTCGTTGTAAACTAGGAGATAATATAAGTATACTCCATTTTACAAACACACTTTAAATTAGGAGATAATACAGGTATACCCCATTTTACAAACAGTCACTTTAAATTAGGAGATAATACAGGTATACCCCGTTTTACAAACACTCGCTGTAAAGTAGGAGATAATACAGGTATAACTCGTTTTACAACACTCGCTGTAAAGTAGGGGATAATACAGATGTACCCTGTTTTACAACACTCGCTGTAAAGTAGGGGATAATACAGGTATACCCATTTTATGAACACTCGCTGTAAAGCTGGAGATAATACAGGTAAACCCCATTATATGAACACTCACTGTAAAGCAGGAGATAATACAGGTAAAGCCCGTTTTACGAATGCTCGCTGTAAAGCAGTAGATAATACAGGTGTACCCCGTTTTACAACACTAGCTGTAAATTAAGAGATAATGCAGGTATACCCCATTTTACGAATTCTCACTTTATGAAAATCTGCTTTTATGAAGTAACCCATTTGCTTTTACTTAAGGATTTGAATGGGTTTTCTCTTTTATGAAAGTAGCCTTCAGTAGTTGTGAATGCACCTTCACTTTGCACCTTTTCTTCTCACAAAAGTTTTGAAAGGCTTCTTAGGAATGCTGTAGGTTCCTTAAGCGGGGTTTACCTGTAACTGAATAATCAGTAAGAAATAATAAGATTGAGAAAATTTGGAATAGACCAACTCATTATAAGTTATTGGGGATGTGACCTAATTAAAGTAGATTAGGAGGGAACTAATTCAGATTTTCAGAAAGATTTCAATAAATAAGAACCCATACAGGAGAGCAGTTAACATGGCCAGAGAACATGAAATTAGACTTAACATACTTACAATTAATTTAAAATAGTTTACTTTTTGAAATTATGTTGCTTAAGGTATAAGAAGAATATAGTGAAAGAAAATAGAGTATTTACCTTTAATTTCTTTTTATTTAGCATTTCATTGACATGGACATCTTGGATGGCAGAGTATTGATGTTCACACAAAGCAACGACACTGCCAGCCACCTTGGTTTGTATCCGGCATTGTCAGTAAGGAGTTTGTACGTTCTCCCCATTTCTGTGTAGATTTCCTTTGGGCACTCCAGTTTCCTCTCACCCTCCAAAAATGTAAGGGGTTGTAGGTTAATTGGGGTATTTGGGCAGCAGGGACTTGTGAGCTGCTGTTACCCTGCTGTTTAACTTCATTTTTAATACTCCCAGTATTTTACATCAATCCTTAATGCCCCAAATGAGATGGCATTGGGAATGAAGCACATTGGTGGATCTGGGTCACATTCAGAACAGGCAAGGATCGCAGATTTCAATCCCTGGAGGACATTAGTGAACAAGATGGGTTTTTTAATAATCCAGTAATTACTGCAACTGGAATCTCATTCCAGAATTCCCCATCTGCCATTGTTGAGTTCGAACTCATGTCCACGGGTCAATTACACTGGACAACAAATTTTTTCCAAAATGTTTGCTTCTGAAAGAAAATTGGGAATTATGATAGACAACTTCAAGCTGAGCATATTATAGAATATGCATGCATGTGATGTTAGATAACTGCTTTGATTTGATTTTTTGGGACACAGTAGAACCATTTTAGATTAAATAAAGAACATAAAGGATTAACCACATCTCATGTGAAGCCTTAAAGGACATGCTGGTCATCGGTTTGACCGACCGCAACGCTCAACAACGATTACTGAGTAAAAGGCGATTAGACAGTGATGCTGCCTACGAAGTAGCACTGAGTTTCAAAAATGCCAACCACAACCAGGATATTATACAAAGAGAGCAGCAGGAACATCAAATAAAGAAAATAGATGGCGAGAATGTTTCAGCTGTGGAAAAAGTAATCAGTCTGGATCACTGTTTCTTCAAAACCAAATGTTACCCATGCTACAAAGAGGGGCACATCAAATCCACATACCCAAACAAAAGAGAAAATAAGCAAAAAGAGGATCACCCCAAGAAGGGAAATAAGTCAAGAAATAAAACACGCAAGGTAAGGAACCGAAAGAAGGAAAAGGAAAGTTCCGACAAAAGTCAAAGCAATAACCCAAGTAGCTGTAAAGAGGACAAGGCAATGGAAATGATGTATGTTAATAATATGACAAACGGCAATTCAGAAATCTCAATTCCTGTTAACATTAACAACAAACATGTTCGGATGGAACTAGACATTGGGGCCACGGTGTCCTTAATACCACAAAGCTTAAAAACAAAAGTATTACCCAATCTCAAGGTGGGACAATCTGACATGGTGTCGAAAACAGTTACCAGAGAGAAAAATCAATTTACTGGGAAAATGCAATGACAGACATGTAAAAGATTACCTCTACATCGTCGACATCCACTTTGTTTGGATGTCATGAATCCAATTAGATTGGAAGGACATTGGGGCAATAAAAAAATGTACAGACTGAGCCTGAACAAAAATCAAAACTGAAGCAAGTGCTCCAAAAGTACCAGATAGTACTTGGGAAAAACCTGAGGATAATCCAAGACGTCCAGTACAAACCTCACTTGAAATCAGAGGCCAACCCAAAATTCTCCAAACCAGGAACGTTTACCTTTTACTACGAAGAAGGGAAATTGAAGCTGAACTCAACAGACTGGAAAATGAAGGAATCGTTGAGAGTCTGCAATACAGTGATTGGGCTGCCCTAATAGTTAGAAAACCCAATGGTGAAATTCAAATTTGTGGTGACTATAAAATAACCATTAATCAAACTCTGCAAGTACCCCAACATCCAATTCGCAGAACAGAAGACTTCTTTCAAACATTTAATGGTGGCAAGAAGTTCACAAAATTGGATTTATTACAAGCATATCAGCAAGTTGAATTGGATTCGGAGTCAAGAAAATAAGTGGCAATCAATACTCATTAGGATTGTTCATGTGTACCAGAATTTTAATTGTCTGAGAGGATGAGCAAATTTGGGAGTCACTATCTCGGAAGATCTTTCCTGGAACCAACACACCAATGGCATCATGAAGAAAGCCTCTACTTCCTCAGGAGTTTGCGGAGGAGCTAGTGGAGTTGTTCAAGTGAACCGGTATGGACTTGAAGGGCCGACATGGCCTGTTTCCGTGCTGTAAACGGTTATTATATGGTTAATACCGTATGGAATATCATTAGGCATTTGTCAATATTTCAATCAATAATGGATAAGTTATGGCACAGAATAAACGTGGGATGTTACCTAGACGACATCATCATTACTGGTCATTACGATACAGAACACTCGGCAAACCTGGAAAAAATACTAACCCAACTGAAGGAAGCCATGTTCAAACTACGCCAAAACAAATGTGTGTTTTTGGTACCTCAGTAACATATTTGGGATTTACAGTCGGCAGTGAAGGAGTCCGGATGAACACAGCAGGTGCCGAAGCTGTCCGCAGGGCACCTAGCCCAATAAAAAGCAGAGTTACAGTTATTCTTGGGTTTGGTGAACCATTGTCGAAACCACATCTCCAACATTCCACATTGTGCAACCCACCTAACCAACTACTAAGGAAGGATCAACAATGGTGTTGGACCTTAGAAAGCGAGAAAACTTTCAAATGGTTGAAGAAAATGCTGACCTCTCAAGATAATGTTTTCATTCACTACAACCCAGGCAAAGAAGTGACCCTGGCAGTCGATGCGTCTCCCAGGCAAGAAGTAGGTTTAAGAGCAGTATTGTCACAGGTCACAAAAAGAAGAACAACCTGTCGCTTGCACTTCTTGTTCTTCAACATCCTGTGAATGGAATTATGCATAATTGGAAAAGGACTGGCCATAATTTTTGGTGTCAAAAGATTTCATCAATACCTATATGGGTAGAAAATCCACCTTGGTGACAGACAATAAACCGCCAAGTTTAATCTTGGGCCCGAAGGAAGGCATTCTGGTATTAGCAGCCACAAGAATTCAAAGATGGGCAATGCAGCTCACAGCATACAATTAAGAGTGAAAACATAGTCCAGGGAAGGAACACTGCCTTGTGGATGCTTTGTTGCGCCTACCTCTACCAGAGACAAAACAAAAAGGATTGATCAATTCAACAGCAGAGGTCACAGCCATTAATCCAAAGTAACTTCGACATTTGCCAATTACAGCAAAAACTATCAGTGAAAAAATATGAGACAACCCTATCAAAGATCCTGTACTTCACGTTAAATGGATGGCCCAAAGCCGAGAGTATCAGACACGGATTAAAACCTGATTATATGCAATGCAATGAGATAGGGATGGAAGAGAGTTGTTTATTGTGGGCTGAACTCCACAACAATCACCAAGGGACGGTCCAAATGAAGTCTGTAGCGTGGTGGTTGTCAACAGAGATGGGCATTGAGCAGACCATGAGAAGATGTCATATCTGGCAAGAAATACAACCTCAAGCACCCCAAGCTGACCCTGGCAAATGGCCTTCACACCACTGACACCGAATTCACATTGATTTCGCTGGTCCAATTGTGGGCAAAAACTTTCTGATTGTGGTGGATACATATTCCAAATGGCCTAGAGCAGTGCTTCTCAACCTTTATCTTTCCATTCACAGACCACTTTAAGAAATCCCTATCCCATCGATGCTCTGTGATTAGTAAGGGATTGCTTAAGGTGGGATGTGAGTGGGAAGGGAAGGTTGAGAACCCAATTGTTGCTGAAATATTTTGCTTGAGAAAAATTGTCCTTGGCACATTTCCTTTGGAGTTCTGAAACCATGCACATAACGAGTCAATGAGGTACGATTAAAACAGTGGTTTTCAAACATTTTCTTCCCACTTACATACCACCTTTAAGTAATCCCTTATTAATCACAGAGCTCAGCATAGGGAATACTTTAATTGGTATGTGGGTGGAAAGATAAAGGTTGAGAACAACTAGCCAATAGTTTCCCAAATGCAGGCAACAACCGCAGGAAAAAAGAGAGACTATGGAGTATTTTCACAACATACAGTTTGCCAATAGAACTGGGGTCTCGGACAATGGACCACAATTTGTGTCTGATGCCTTCAACCAATTCCTTGCACCCTATCATCTGATGAAGAATCGGAAATTGGAGAATCCAATGGAGAAGCGGAACTCTTTATACAGACTTTTAAAAAAGACTCAAAGGCCCAGAAGTCAAACATAACATGGCATCACAGGATCGCAAATTTTCTATCATCATACAGGACAACCCTGCGCTCTACAGCGAAACACACACCAGCAGAACTGATGTTTTGACACAATGTGAGAACCATACTCTCCGTGGTACACCCAAACATGGGGCTTCATATCCAGCAATCAACATCTCTTGGTAAACCAACAAAAACTCTAGAAGTTAGACAACAAGTATTGGTGAGAGAATAAAGAAACATGGGTAATAGGAGTGCTTCTCAAAAAATTGAGCCCATGTTCATATTCAGTGCTGGTGGGAGAAATTATATGGAAACGGCAGATCAACCAATTGAGAATTCAGTGTCCATTTCCAAGGTGCAGAATCTCTTTGACACACCAGATCCAGAATGGGTTTATGCCATTGAGGACACATTGGATCTGACCCCATTACCAGTTCCAGAGATACCCTCATCATTGGGTACACAGGAAAGTGATGAACTGCCACCCAAAGTCCCAACAGTAACTACCACTAGGATCAGCCGATGAGGAAATTATACTTTCTCCTGCGAGAATGAAAGTTTTCTGGGAAAGATCAAAGGGTTCTCCTAAGAAGTCCAAGACTTCCATCACCAAGGAGATCTAAATGCAAGAAACGACCTCTGTTACATTTGAAAGACTATTGTTACGGAGTCCAGAGGACCCCAGAAACCAGCAGCAATAGATATGCACCACAACACAGGGTTACTTAAACAAAAGTAGTTTTTAATTACAATTGAACAAGAAAACAGAATGAAACTTTAACTTATTACTTAACCCACCTAACTACTTAATCCCCCCCCTCTAATACTAAGCACAGGTGTGTGTAATGTATATTTAAGATAAGAAAAGTTCTTTGGATCAAAATCCAATCTCACTGGTTCCAGGCAATTCTTGTACTGTACACAGAAGTTAGCATTAACAAAGTTCACCAGTCTTTGGTGCTTAATAGGCAAATGGTTACCACTCAGGAGTGTTCTTGTGTGTTTTCAGAGAGAGATTCCTTTTCCAGGACATCTGCAACTGATTCCTTCTCAATCAGTCTTGGTGACGAAACTTGCCCCCTTCAGGGTTCTCTAGATGATCCTCTTTCTTTCAGGTCACCTTTCAGACCACCAATCTCCTCCTTTGACCAGACAGCCTTCCAAAGTTTGCCAGCTTGTCCTTCAGGAACTGATTTCTGTGACTCCTCTCTCTGTTTCACACCTTCCCTCTCTGAGAGCAAAACTGTTCTCCCCTGCCTGCAAAGATCACATGCTCTCCCAGGCAAGCTGCTGTCGATACTTTGTTGCCTCCTGCAAAAAGCATTCTGCAAAAGTCCTGCAAAAAGCATTCTGCAAAAGTCCTGCAAATATTCTGTGTTTTAAAATGTGTGTGTGCAAGCTGCTCTAACAGTTCCTCCCAAATCACCTCTAAATACTCTGTCACACTTTGTCCCATGATTGATCGAGAAGCACTGTGCTTCATAATTTACTTGTCACTGTCTTATATGGTTGGTATTCTTAGTTTAGTTTTATTGTTTTTTTTTGGAGGGGTAAGAGTGCTATGGAACACACATGCGTGTGATGTCAAACAGCTTTGTATTGTGGGACACAGTGGAACCATTTTAGATTAAATAAAGAACTCAAAGGATTAACCACGTCTCGTGTGAGTGTGTCGTCCAGTGGGAGGAACATACAACAGAACACAAGGATAATTTCAGATTTGCTGTATCACGTCGGGAGTTGGAGAAACATTAAATTAACTTTTATTGAATTTAGCATGTTTAATCGCATAATGATGCTGACACATTGTGTGAGCTCAACTGAACTCTATATATTTTGCCGCTGATTTTTGTTCGTGCTCAGCACCTGATGCCTCTTGTGTCAGTATCCAACAATAGTTGGCCACCACTGATGGATTCCAGTTGCCTGGATATCGCTTTTCCATGGTTGCAATGTCATCATGAAAACTTTCCCATGTTCATCACTGACTGCTCTAAGATCATCAGGAAAGAAGTCCAAGTGTGAATGCAGAAAATGAATTTCACTTCCTGGTTCTATATACTTGAAGTAGAATAAAACTATGACAGAAAATCACAAAAATAGGTTTATAGCTAAAAAAATTGACGTGATCATAACATTTTAAGATGATTTTCATGATCAGCAGCCCAAAATCCATAAAATACACTCAAAAGTATTCAGGAAGAAAAATCTTCGTTGTCCAGTGTTATCTGGAACTCAGTCATTCATCCAGTTACTAAGCTACCAAATAACTCTAATGCTCTTTCCAGAAATTATTCACATTTTTTTCCAAGATATTAATTTCATCACAGAAAAGAAGATTGTCCAAAGGCTCTCCTCTCTGCCCCAATATGTTCAGAGTTTCCAGCTGCAAAATATTTCCTGGCTTTGGACAGCCTTTAAAATGTCATACTGAGAGACTGGATCAGTTAAAGATGAGGTGAATGGTCAAAGTCTTTTTCCCAGGTTAGGGGAGTCGAAAATTGGAGGGCATAGGTTCATAATGAGAGAAGAACAATTTAAAAAGGCAACTTTTTCCACACAGAAGGTTGGGGATATTTGAAACAAGTTGCCGGAGGAAGTGGTAGAGGCAGTGACAATTTCAGACATTGTAAGACATGGATAAGTAAAGGGAAAGGGAAGGTTGAAAGCAATGTGAGCCAAACACACGCAAATAGGACGTGCTCACATGGACGAGTTGCACCAAGCGCCTGTTCCAATGCTGTGCAGCTCGAAGACTTTGTACTTGATGCAGTGGAGCTGAAAGGGTGAATTATCTTACAGTGATATTCAGGGGAAAAATAACATACTGGCAACCCTGCATCGGCCGATGAGTTGGAGGTAGATTACAGTGGGCCATATCACTTACATCGGATAGCAAATTTAATGACTCAGAAAACCATCTCTAAGGAATCAGTAAAAGAAGCTGCAGCAATATCTTGCCATGAAATACATGTAGTATCTCCAGAAATATGAAATTACTGTAAATAGCAAAGTTTAAATTGAGCCCCAAAATATTATCATTCTCTTGATTGCTTAAGCAATCCCTTACCAATCACAGAGCACTGATGGCACATGGATTACTTAAAGTGGAATGTGAGTGGAAAGAAAAAGGTTGAGAACCACTGAGTTATTAGTATATTGATCCAAAGTATTCATTTCTGTTCTCTTCTTTTTCAAATGTTCAATTAGTCAGATATATTAATCCATTCAATTGACAAGATTGGAGTACTGGAATAATCTGAAACGAGGTTCAAATAGTTTCTTCACAATAGAGACATGGAAGTCTCTTGTTCCACCTCAGCAGGTCCAAGGTCTATGTCCACAGCTTGAGACAAAGTAGACGAATTCACCACATTTAAACTCAGATCCCTTTCAAACATTCCAACGCAAGATGGTTTCTCACTTTCCTTTCTGGTGAACTGGCCTGTTCCATTACATCATGCACCACAGGATATAACAAATTTAAAAATAAATTCCTCAGAATGAAGCTTAAATGTTGCCAACGATTTTGCAGAGGTATTTTGACCGTTGTATTATTTTAGAAGGAAATAAAATGGTGCAGCAGAATTAATCTAATCAAAGAAGGTCAAAATCCACTTCCAGCTGGGAATGCTATTTAGACAAAACCATTCCCGTTTTAACAGCACTTTTTCAAAATGTTCACCTTTACACATAATGTACATTTATTTAAATTAGAATCAGAATTTATCATTAAGAGCATGTCATGGCCTTCGTTGTTATACGGCAGCATCACAGGTGCAAACATTGCCATATATTACATTAAAAAATTAAGTTTGTGCAAGAGAAGAGAAAATAAGGTGGTGCCTGTGGTTCATTGACCATTGATAAATTTGATGGCAGAGGGGAAGAAGTTCTTTTTGAACTGTTTGGTGCTCATCTTCAGGCTCCTGTACCTCCTTCCTGATGGTGGCAGTGTGAAGGGGGCATGGCCTGGGTGGTGGGGGTCCTTGAGGATAGAGGCTGCTTTCTTAAAGACTGCCTCTTGGTGATGTCCTTGATGGAGTGAAGACGGAAGCCCATGATGGTACTGGCCATGTTCACATCTCTCTGTAGTCTTTACCAGTCCTGTGCATTGGCACCTTCAGACCAGACAGTGATGCAACCAGTCAGAATGCTCTCCATGGTACAACCTATAGAAATTTGCAAGTCTTTAGTGACATACCGAATCTCCACAAATTCCTCACAAAGTACAGCCACCGGTGAGCCTTCTTTGTGATTGTATTGACATGGAGGTCACAGGATAGATCATCAGACACCTAGGAATTTGAAGTTATAAACTGTGGTCAACCACTGTTTGTATAGTTAACTGTCTGGGCCTGCCTATTGACTGACTGTACCTAGAGTTATTGATGGTGCATCATAAACCCTTCCCACTGCTGACTCCTTGATGAGGACTGGTTTGTGTTCTCCTCATTTCCCTCTCCTGAAGTCCACGATCAGTCCCTTATTTTTGTTGATGCTGTTAAAGATTGTTGTTGTGAAACCACTCAGCTAGTTGATCTATCTCATTCCTGTACGCTTTCTCATTGACATCTGTGATTCTGCCAACGATTGTGGTGCCATTGACAAATTTGCCAAGAGCATTTGAATTGTGCCTGGCCTCCAAATAACCCAAAATTAATCTCACAGGGGCCCTAGGGCGTTGCAGCAAGCATCACCAGGCACTGATCAAGGCAGATTCCCCCATCACAGAGGCACCCTTACCCAGACTCAACCCTATCCAAAAACCCCCAAACAACCCAAATAGGAGTCCACAACAATCCCAATCCCCACAACAGTCTCCCTGGTCCAGAACACCCATGAGGAACCACAGGGACACCCAAACACAGGCCCAACCTTACCCTAACTCCCCAAATAACCCAAACAAGAACCCCACACAAGCCCTTAAACCCCACCATAGCAAACCCAGACACTGGGCAATGCAGACTCCCCAGCCAGCACCCACAAGGAGGACCACAGGGACTCCCTAACCCAGACCCAACCTTACCCTAAAACCCCCCCCAATAACCCAAACAGGATCCCACACAAACTGTAAAACCCCACAGCAGACCCAGCCAGTCAATGGATGATGCGAAAACCCACCAGAGGAGAAGAAACAAAGTCAGCAAGGGCTAGAAACAGACATAGTGTAATGAAAACATGGGCCAGCACAAAGTGGCAGTTCAGAGTGACACAGAACCCCCGAGAGGGGAAAAAGGTAAACACAAGGGGGATGATTATCCCGCCGCCTGCACATTGACAACCTAATCCTAATGTTGAAAGCTGAACTGTAACCTAAGAAAAGCATCCTGAGGTAAGTGTTGCTGTTTTCTAGTTGATCCAGAATTGAGTGGAGAGCCAGTGTGATTGCATCTGCTGTGGAGTGATTGTGGCAGTAGGCATATTGTAGCGGGTCTAGATCTTTACTTAGGTACGAGTTAATTCTGGCCATGACCAACCTCACAAAGCATTTCATCTCACAGTCGATTTGTGTGCTACTGGTTGATAGTCACTGAGGCAGCTCACTCTGCTTTTATTGGGCACCAGTTTAATTGATGGCATTTTGAAGCAGGTGGAAACCTATAAATGCAGTAATGAGTGATTAAAAATGTCCATAAAAACTCCAGCTGGTTGGATGGCACAGATTTTCAATCAGGGCCTGATCCCTAGCAAGGGTTCAACCTCTTGAAGGATGTTCTGACATTGGCCTCCGAGACGGATATCATAGGATAGCGACTTACACCTGACGGTTTCTAGCTTCCCTTGAAATTGCCTCTCTACTGCTGAGATAGCCTTCCGTAGATCATACATGGACTTCCTGTAGAGATCTGGATCACAGGTCCATAATATAAATTATAATAGTAATTTAGCTATTCATAATATTGAAAGGTCTACCAATTATAAACTGAGGAATATATTTTCATACAAATTGGATCAATTTTCTGAATTGCAGATGTTATGGACCCTGGACAGTTTTATTTTCGGACCAAGGTCAGGACCGCTGCTGTGAAACGTTGAAATAGTGCTGGGAAAAACTAACAGCTGCGTGTTAAGCACTGAAACGGCGCTGGG
The DNA here is from genome assembly GCF_036971445.1 of Narcine bancroftii. Taxonomy (NCBI): domain Eukaryota; kingdom Metazoa; phylum Chordata; class Chondrichthyes; order Torpediniformes; family Narcinidae; genus Narcine; species Narcine bancroftii. The sequence goes on along the minus strand of NC_091473.1, from coordinate 171,048,036 downwards.
AAAGCTGCCAGTTGTCAAAAGCACGAGAGCCACGGACTGGAAGCCAGTGGGCTCGCAGAGAGCGTGCCCGCTGCTGTCAACCTCTCTCCATCAATAGGGGGAGCTGAAGGCACACGCTGGGACAGTTGAAGAGCCCAGCGCGCTGAGATTTTGAATGGATTTGGGTGGAGGGCAGTCAGTCAGACTGTCAGTGTGCTCACCCAGTAGTTTCAGTGGGAGAAAGGAGACTGAGCTACTTTGTCTGCGGGTGCCAACACTGTTGTCCTGACGGCAGTTTACGCCACTCTGATACCCAGAGTTTGTGTGACCATCCTGGGCTACCTCTTCCAAAAGGAGGACATTGCGTGACAGGAGTCACTTGACGACCCAAGACAGGATGTTTAGAGGGAAAGACATGTATGACAGTGATTTGTTAACCCCAAGGTGGGCTTCGGAGGTGTGAACCTCGGGTGGTGACTGAAAGTTCACTGGGTGAAAAATCCCATGTGAAGAAATCAAGGTGGTCGCTGCCACATTCCAAATTCAGGAAAGTCGTAAGTCTACAGTGATCACGGCTATCTGTCTCCACATTCAACTAGAAGACCAGCGTGCAACCAAATTAATAAACCCAAGCCTAGAGACCACACTCTGCAAGCTGTTCCTGACAGACTTGACATGACTGACTTGAGGTGACTGACTTTATTGAGGTAATTCTCTTATTGTTAATAAATTTTGTGTTAAACTGGACCCATTTGTTTTTGCTGCTGGCGAGGTGTAACACAGAAAATATTAATTAAAACCTGCATGGATCTTGATGATTTCCTTGTGAAATTATGCCCATTGAAAAAATGAACTGTGCACTTGCAGGCACTTTTACAATAAGAGCTGATTTTCTCATGTCAAACAAGCAGTTAAAGACATCACTTTTGGTTAATGGCCATTTTTTTTACTGACATGGGTTGGAACACGCAATAATGGCAGCCATATCATTTGCACACATTCACAATTTAAATCAAGATAAATTGCAGAAATAAAAATGAAAGTAACATTGAGGAGCTTTTACACAAGTGCAAAATCAGTCTCATTGGATCACAAAAAATAAATCACATTTGTTAGATTTGTTCCCAATATTAGGCCCTCTTATTTTACCAGGATGCAATAAATCGAGATTCACTGGTGGTGTATTGAACTGATGGCTGGCTCTGCCTCCTGGATCCACCTCCATCTCCCCATATATAACGCTGGATTCCTGCCTAAATCTTGAACCCTTCTGAGACCACTGTAAGACCCTACCCATAGTTATAAGCAAATAAAAGTGTTTGTTCTCTCTCAAGTTGTGAGAGCTTTGGTTCGCGTGACAATTTTATTAGCTTATTCCCTAATGAGGGAAGTGCTACTCAAACCTGGTATGCCACAGATAGACGCTCTGCCCCCGATGTGGCTGAGGCGTTCACATACTGGCTAGACTGCTTCCAGGCCTACCTGAATGTGACCAGAGACATCTTCCACACTGACGAACTCAGGAGGTCAGCACTCGTTTCGAGGGTAGGAATGATAGGGTGTGCAGTCATCAAGGACTGCTCTATGGATGATGCTGCCATTGAGGTGTTGAAGGCTCGGTACCTGAAGTCGCAAAACAAGGTCCTAGCGGGGCACCAACTTGCTCTACATCGCCAACGGCCAGGAGAGTCCATCGATGACTACCTGCTGGATCTGTGGACGCTTGCCAGGAAGTGCAGGTATGAAGCAGTTACAGGCCATGTTTGTGAGTGCAGTGAATCAGATTCACCACAGTGAGGAAGAACAGATCCGGGACACTCTAGTCGCAGGAGTCTGCTCGAGGTACATGAGGCAGCGACTGCTTGAGTTGGGTAAGAAGGACTTGGCTAGCCACATTAAACTGGCCAAATCAATGAAACAGGCCAAGCTCGAGAACGGCAACTTCGAAGCCAGCGAACTCACTCACCCAGGTGTCCTCTTCCAAGGACCAGTTGCTCCTGCTACCCCTGCCCTAATGGCTGCCACTTCCTGTGCTGGGCCTGTGCTAGGGAGTGCTTTTTCTGCAGCAAGAGCCAACATCCCCGATCTTGTTGCCCGGCTAAAGTTTCAGTGTGTTCCATCTGTGGCAAGAAAGGGCATTGGGTGAGGGTTTGCCGTGTGAAGGTAAGTCCACAGCCGGCACCGCTCCTGGATCCAATTCTGGCCCCAAGCTGTCTGCCCCGAATTCTCCTGAACCCATTTGCTGTGCTACATACCGAAGGAGGGTGACTGCGAGAAAATGGCGTGAAAAGTCTCGGCAGCTATCTTGCCATCATCGTCAGAGGAGGGCGCCCATCTTGCCGCACCACAAGGTCGAACCCAGGACGATGGGGGGGGGGGGCATTCGAGTGAGGAGTATGGAGTCTCCAGGGCCCTAGCCTCAATGGTTCTAGATCAGGACAAACCTCACCAACTTAGCAACTCCAAAATGACTGTGAAGGTAAACGGACATTCCACTAAATGCCTAATCGACACAGGCTCTACTGAAAGCTCACAGACTGTACAAGAACACAATGATGGTGATCATGGTGCAATGCAACGAGCAATGTCTTAAGGATTATTGATCCTGTCTGATTATACTTGGCTGCCAGCAGGGGCTGACTCAGATCAAGAAATTGCAGTATGTTAGATCTGTAATGGAGGCAGCAGCCTCCTGGGCTGTTTACATCAACTTTAAAGTAAAGAACCTTTTCCTTCACCATGCGTTGTCTCAGAACTCACACATATGAATACAAGATGAAACACCTTGCATTTCATTCACACTCTACTTGTATTCAAGAACATTGTATCGTACATTTGTCATCTGATGGGGGCGGGGGGAGGGGGGTTATAAAATACGTCTGTATGTACTTGATGAACTGTGTGCTCCGGTGCTGTTGTGTCTGGACTTCCTGTGTCACCTTAAAAGTGTATTCTGGTCCCCTCCCCCCGTAACGGTTCAGAGCAGAGGGCCCCTAAAATCAGAACCCACTTGCAGCCTCTCCACATTGAATATCGACCCCCCCCCCCACCGCCGACCCCACCACTCTCTTCCTGAATCTGTCCTCTGACTGCAAACCTATTGCTACCAAGAGCAGAAGGTACAGCACAACAGACTGAGATTTTATAAAAGAGACAAAACGGCTGCTTGATTAAAGTATCATCGAACCTAGCACCAGCCCGTGAAGAGCGCAAGTGGAAAACAAGTCCAGGCTAGTAATTGACTATAGCCAAACTATTAATCGGTACACAGTCCTGGACGCTTACCTCCTCCCTCAAATTTCGGACATGGTGAAAGATATTGCACAGTATTAGGTCTATTCAACCATTGACCCTGAAAGCTGCCCTTCACCAGCTGCCAATCCATTCCAAGGACCATCCCTATATGGCATTTAAGGCCAATGGTTGTCTCTATCAATACTGGAGGGTCCCTTTTGGTATCACTAACTGGGTTTCTATCTTCCAGAAGCAGATGGACAGAATGGTGGATGAGTATGGGTTGAAGGCTACCTTCCCCTACCTCAATAATGTCAATGACTGTGGCCATACCCTGGAAGACCATGATGCCAATCTTCAGAATTTTCTCCATGCAGCAAAAGCCCTGAACTTCACATAACTCCAGGAAGTGTGCGTTCAGGACTAAACGTCTGGCTATCCTTGGCTACGTGCAGGAGAATGGCATAATTGGCCCCAATAGGATGCTCCCCTTGTTAGAGCTCCCTGTTCCCAGGACCACAAAGGCTTTTAAGGAGATGCCTGGGGTTTTTCTCATATTATGCCCAGTGGATCCCTCAATACACTAATAGATGGGGAAGTGCAGAGAGACCTAGGGGTACTTGTACATCAGTCTCTGAAGGCGAGCATGCAGGTACAGCAGGCGGTTAAAAAGGCAAATGGTATGTTGGCCTTCATATCAAGAGGGTTTGAGTATAGGAACAAGGATACCTTACTGCAGCTGTACAGGGCCTTGGTGACACCCCACCTGGAGTATTGTGTGCAGTTTTGGTCACCTTATCTAAGGAAGGATGTTCTTGCAATGGAGGGAGTGCAGAGGCGATTTACCAGACTGATACCTGGAATGGCAGGAATAACTTATGAGGAAAGATTGCGCAATTTGGGATTGTACTCGCTGGAGTTTAGAAGATTGAGAGGGGATCTCATAGAGACATATAAAATTCTGGCAGGACTGGACAGAATGGATGCAGATGGGATGTTTCCAATGATGGGAAAATCCAGAACCCGGGGCCATGGTTTGAGGATAATAGGCAAACCATTTAGGACTGAGATGAGGAGGAATTTCTTTACCCAGAGGGTGGTGAATCTGTGGAATTCATTGCCACAGAGGGCAGTGGAGGCAGGTTCATTAAATATATTTAAGAGGGAATTAGATCTATTTCTTCAGTATAAGGGTATTAAAGGTTACGGAGAGAAGGCGGGGACGGGGTACTGAACTTTAAGATCAGCCATGATCTCGTTGAATGGCGGAGCAGGCTCGAAGGGTCGAATGACCTACTCCTGCTCCTATCTTCTATGTTTCTATGTTTACACTGATATGGTTCACCCTCTCTAGTAAAAGCCACTAATTTTCCCCTCTCAGCTTTTAACTACCGCCAAAACCTCACTGTGAAAGCCACCATGCACACGGTGGATGAGAATGTACCTTTCCAGGTGGAAGCGATGCTTTGGACGTTGCCCTGGCCGCTACCCTCAACCAGGCAGGCAGGCCGGTTGCATTTTTATTCCTCGGACATTACAAGGCCATGAGGTCTGGAACCCATCGGAAAAGGAGGATCAAGCCATTGCAGAAGCCGTGAGGCACTGGAGACACTACCTGACTGGTAGGAAATTTAAACTCCTCACTGACCAATGCTCAGTCACATTCATATTTAATAATGTCAAGAGGGGAAAGATCAAGAATGACAAGATTGCTAGGAGGAGGATCGAGCTCTCCACCTACAATTATGACATTGCCTATCAGCCAGGAGCCCTTAATGACCCTCCAGATGCTTCATCCAGAGGAAGCTGTGCCTCTGCACACACTGGCCAACTGCAGTCTCTGCATAATGAGCTCTGCCATCCAGGTGTTACCTGCATGGCTCATTTTGTTAAGACGTGCAATCTGCCCTACTCCATGGAAGACGTCAGGGAAATGACCAGGTTTTGCCAGGTCTGCGCGGAGTGCAAGCCGCACATCTACCACCCCTCAAAGGCGCACCTGATCAAGGCCCTTTGAATGACTCAGTGTCGATTTTAAGGGACCTCTCCCCTCCACGAAAGGGAACACTTTCTTCCTGTCATTGATGAGTACTCCTGCTTCCTATTTGTCATCCTATGTCCAGATACATCCACTTCATCAGTCATTAAGGCCCTTGATTCCATTTTCACCCTGTTTGGGTATCCTGGCTATATACAAAGCGACCGGGGCTCATCTTTTATGAGCAAAGAACTACGTCAGTACCTGCTGGCGAGGGGCATCACGTCCACTATTAGCTACAATCCCCGGGGGAATGGGCAGGTTGCAAAGGAGTACACCACCGTCTGGAAGGCTGTCAAACTGGCCCTCAAGACAAAAGGCCTTCCAGACGCATGCTGGCAGGAAGTCCTCCCCATGGTATTCCATTCCATCCAGTCGCCACTATATACCGTGACCAACACTACTCCTCACGAGCTCCTATTGAATTTTGAAAGAAGGTCAGCATCAGGAACTACACTCCCAGTCTGGCTCACCACTCCTGGTCCAGTCCTTCTCAGGAAGCACGGGAGAAAAAGTAAGACCGACCCCTGGTGGAAGGGGTGAAACCACTCCACGTCAATCCCACATATGCCTATGTGGAGTACCCAGATGGCAGAAAGGACACCGTCTCCATCAGGGACCTGGCACCCACTGGAACCTCTGCTGCCCTACAAGCCACGGAGCTCATTCTCTCCGCCCCCAGTCAGGGCCTTGGGGGATCTGGTTCAGGAGGAAAGTACTTCCCTCCACCATAGAGCCAGAGACCTAGCCCGCCTCCATTCCCTCACAGGGGGACCAGGAGACTCAAGGAGCCCATGGCCCTCCATGCTTAGGCACTCCACCAGGATCTCCAGTCCGCTTAAATTGGTAAATAGCTGTATATTTTTTGAAATTTTTTTCTGAATCAATGTTCTCTGTCTTCATCTGAAGACCCTAAATTCTGCAGGAAGAGGTGAATGCAGTGATCTGGGATTTGCTGGTAGTGTGTTGTGCTGATGGCTGGCTTTGTCCCATCTACCCATATATAACCCTGGTTTCCTATCTAAACCCTTAACCCTTCTGAAGACCACTGTAGGACCCTACCCTCAGTTATAAGCTAATAAAAGCACATGTTCTCCCTCCAGTCGTGAGTGTTTTTATTCATGCTACACAGGATTCAACAAGTAGGATTTGCTTTGGGAAAATGCAGAATTAATAAAATCAAAGAAATGCTGGAGGAACTCAGCAGGCCTTACAGTGTCCATAGGAGGTAAACGTAATCAACGTTTTGGGCATGACCTCTGTAATGATAGTGATCATGTTTGCGTGGCCACTAGCAAGGCCTTGATTATAATTCCTGTTTGATTAGACTTGGCTGCCACCAGGGGGCTGACACAGAGCAAGACACAGTAGGTTAGATCTGTAATGGAGGCTTGCAGACACATGGTGCTGTTTACTTCATCCATGTGTTGTCTACGAACTCACACATACAAATACAAGATGAAACAACCTCTTTTGCAATATACAAGTAAAAAACAGGCAGGCACCTGAATTAAAAGATTGGGGAGAAGGATATTGACATGTTGTAAAAGAACCTCTCTTGGGATCAGAGATGTAGCAAAGCCAGTGTTTTCCTGTTGTCTGCTTCTTAGCACTAATTCACCATCTATTTTCCATTGGACAATGCTTATTATTGGACATTGGCAAATTGTTCATTTCACTTCTGGTCATTGCTTCCATTCATAAACATAAAATAACAACAATTACAGCACGGAAACAGGCCATTAGGCCCTTCTAGTCCGCACCGAACCAAACACCCCTTTCTAGTCCCACCTCCCAGCACAATGCCCATAACCCTCCATCTTCTTCTCATCCATATACCTGTCCAACCTTTTCTTAAATAATACAATTGACTCCGCCGCCACTATTTCTCCCGGAAGATCATTCCACACGGCTACCACTCTCTGAGTAAAGAAGTTCCCCCTCATGTTACCTCTAAACCTCTGCCCCTTAATTCTTAACATGTCCTCTTGTTTTAATCTTTCCTCCTCTTAACGGAAATAGTCTAGATTGGGAATCTGCCCAGTGGTGTTGAAGAGATCAGGAGAAACTCCACATCTTTATCACACTCTGATTAAACCTGCTGTAGAAGGAAAAAGTGGAGGATTCAAACTAAAGGGAAGTGTATTTCAAAAACAACAACTTGCTTTGCTTCAGCTCTTGATTTTTCTAAAATTAGGAGATCGATTTCCTGTTTGTGATTAAACAAGCAATAATTCATCCTGCAAGATTATTTTTAAAGTCAATTGTGGACAAAAAAATTCTTGAATTTCCAAGGGCGAGCTTGCATTTGAATAGACCCTTGGATACTAATAGTTGGATATGGGAGATCAGCTTTGACAACATTCATTTGTGGGTAGACACAGGAAAATTTCCATTTTGTTTGTACTTTTGATCCCGTTATGTCTGCATGCAAGCCTAATGTGCAGCTAAGATGTATTATTCATTGCCAATGGTTTGATGTCGTATGGCTTCAATAATCTCCACCCAACTGTTCTCTCTTCTCAGCTTTGGCATGGTCCACTCATGCTAACTCATGGTTTCACGAGCCTGTCATTTTGTTCCAGCCTATTCAGTTCCTTCTCAATTGCTCTCTTTGGACAAGTGTGGGCTTTCCATCGACAAGCTCTGCATCTGGTTTGATTCAGATCTGGGCATGGTGCCCAGAGCCTCTAGTCATTTTCTCTGAATTAAGTTTTCCAACATTTTTGCAATGGCATTTCCATCAACTCAGCAAGTTGACCTTCAAGTTTGAATGCTCGGCTTTCCATGCAACATTTTTAACTTGATGCCAGTCCACACACAACGCTTGCACACAAGGCATAATCTTAAATTGGAGAGCAAGGTAAAGTCTTCAATTAAACAATGCACTCAGGAATTGTCTCACCCTTTCGGTTCCTTGTCCAAAACCAATCACTTTCAGTTACTTCTAGTAGTATTGGATTAAAGTAATCTTCCAATTTTATGGAACATTTTAAACAGCTCTTCATCTTGCATGGTTTGAAAAGATTTGTCAATGTGCCTTGAGGAAGGATATTTGAGTTGAAAACATGAGCTCGATCAATTGGTTGGGTGGGCTAAGGAGTAGCAAATGGAATTTAACTCTGACAAGTTGGAAGTGATGTATTTTGGCAAGTTAGACTTGGGCAAGACTTGCAGAGTGACTGCTCGAGGCCTGGAGAATATTGCAGGACAGTGATACCAAGGAATGCAAGCGCATATGGAAACTCAGGCAACTAAAGTGGTAAAGGTGGCATTTATCTTGGTGGACTTCATTGAGTTGGGCATCGAGCCCGAAAGTTGGGAACTTGAATTTCAGAGGTGCAAAGTATTGGTGAGACCACACAGAGTATTGGTTGCCCAGTTGTCAGAAGAACCAATAAATTGGAAGGTAGGCAGAGGAGATTCACCAGGCTGTTGATGGATTAGAGGGGTTGAATTATGGGGAGAACTTTGATAGGCCAGGTCTTTATTCCCTGGACCAAATGAGGCTGATGGGTCATCTTATAAAGGATTACAAAATCATGAAGGGTGTAAATAAAGTGAATGCTCATAGTCTTTTTTTTCCCCGGGGTAGATGATTCTGGAATGAGAGGGCATGGGTTTAAGTTAAGAGGGTAAAGATTTAAGAGGGTCTAGAGATGGAATGAGCTGCCAGAGAACACTATAGAAATGGGCACAATAACAAGATTCAAAATACATTTGGAGAGATTTATGGATAAGAGATGCTTGGAGGGATACAGACTCAACGCAAGTAAATGGAATTAGCCCAGAATACTGCATTGGTCGGCGCAGACTAGTTGGGCTGAAGGGCCTATTCGATGCTGTACACCCTTTTGATCTCAACTTTTTGATGCTCATGTAATTACATTTTCAGTCTCTCACAATACCTCCTTTTCCTTGAGCCTTTAGGTAACTATTCATGTCAAAAACATGCCAATTCATTGAATACATGGACTTTTTCCAACAGCAATTCAGTAAAAGTCCCAAAATCTGGATTGCTCTGGGATTGGGTCGGTCCGGATTTTTATATTTTCTGGATTCTCAGGCAGTACTAATAAAATTCATATTTGAATAAAGAAGAGATGAAATGGTAAATTTTGATAGTTTATTCATTAGCAAATACAACATGCTTCATTAATCAAAATGAGTAGTTTTAAAGAAAAATAAAGTCAATACTTGACAGAAATGTAAACATAAAATGTTTTCACTACAATAAAAACAGGTAATGCTTAAAATTATGTTTTAAAATTAACATTATAAAAGAAAAATACAGTATACAAATGTAGTTGTGATATGATGACCTGTTTTAAGTATGGTTGCTTGTTGCCGCTGGGCATCAGTGGCGCTTATGCGCGCACACAAAAGCCTGCTAAATTAAAAAAGTTTGAGAGTCCATATTCTCGGCAGTCTGGATTCTCGGGTAGTCCAGGTTTCTGGACTTTTACTGTAATGTCCCAATTCTATACAGCAGTGTCAAAGCTAAGTTTGTGCGCAAGATACTTCAGTGATAGGACAACATAAATGTCTCTTACCATCAATGCTTACTGCGCCATTCAAGTAAAAAAACATCAGTTTGTTGCAACAAATTTACCACGTCAGTGTCAACAATATCGTCAAAAGTCCGAAGAATTAGGAACAGGAATAGCCCAAACAGCCCGTCAATGTGGTCATGGCTGATCTGATGATAGGCTCATCTCCATCTACCTGTCTTTTCCCCATATTCCTCAATTCCCTTACTATGTGAAAATCTATCTAACCGCATCTTAAATATATGTACTGAGGTGGCCTCCATTGCTTCAAAGGGCAGCAAATTCCACAGATTCACCACCCTCTGGGAAAAGCAGTTCCTCCTCATCTCCATCCTCAATATACTACCCTGAATCTTGAAGCTATATCCCCCTGATTCTGGTCTCTCCTACAACTTCCTGTTATGGAAGATTTAAACCGTGTTTCTTACTTTTGCAGCCTTTGCTTCTGCAAGGCTGAGAACCTGCTTGTTGCATATGAATTAGTAGACACACCTAAATTCCACCATGAGGCCCAGAGATGCAGTTGTCTTTTGTTGGTCGCAGACTGTCAGGAGACCTTGAAGATAATTAAATCATTTGTTCAGAGATAAGATCTGAAGTAAACAACTTTTGGGTAATATAAGCCATGGTCCCACTGCTGAAGTTTGAGACTCTCCAAGAGGTGGCAACATCTCTCAGCAAGAAGAAGAACTTCAAGAGTCCAGCTAACGTCCCGGTTGAGGGAGGTAGAGAAGCTGCTACCGGCGCCCCGACAATCTATACAAGGGTGCAGTCGTTGCCTCGCTTCAGCAGTTGGGACCAGTCCAGGCGTTGATAAGTATAATTGGGAGGGGCTTGCATATTGTAGTGTGAATTCAGCTTTAGATTTAGTAATAAAGCCTTGTATAAATTGAACTGCTCTCGGTGTGTGTGTGTCTATTTCCTTTCGGTAGCTCAAACACTGTGACCAATCTAAAATGTAAGTTTACCCAAGACACTTCCCTACCTCTATCTTATGTATGCCTTTCAAAATTTTTTTTTCTAGAAGATCCCCTCTCATTCTTCTAAATTCCAGTGAATGCAGTGCCAGAGGTCTCAATCTCTCCTCATAGGCTAACCCCTTCATTTGTGGAATCAATCTGGTGAACCTCCTCTGTACCATTTCCAAAGCTAGAACATCCCTTCTCAAGTAAGGAGACCAGAACTGCACGCAGCACTCCAGATGCAGCCTCACTGATACCTTGTACAGTTGCACCATAACCTCCCTGCTCTTAAATTCCATCCCTCAAGCAATGAAGGCCAACATTCCAATTGTTTTCTTGATGGCCTTCTGCTCCTGCAATCCAATCTTTTACAATACACACACAAACACTTCCAAGTCCTTCTGCACGGCAGCAAGCTGCTATCGTTTGCCATTTAAATAATAGTCTGATTTCCATTTTTTTCCTTCCAAAGTGGTTAACCTCACATTTGCCAACATTGTACATTGTCCGCCAGACCCACATCCACTCACTTAACATATCTCTATCTCTCTTCAGACTCTCCATATCCACTGCTTTTCCACTTCATTTAGTATCATCGGCAAATTTAGATAAACTACACTAACTTACCTCTTCCAGATCGCTTACATGTTTGGTAAAATGTTCCACGCTCAGCACTGACCCCTGCGGTGCTCCACTCACCACTGATGGCCAACCTGAAAAACACCCCTATATCCCAACTCTCTGCTGGTTGACCAATCTTCTATCCATGCTAATACATCAACCCACAACTCTATGCATTCTTATCCTCTGTACAAGTCTTTTATGCAGCACCTTACTGAAATGTCTTCTGGAAATCCAGGTAAACGATGTCCATCTGTTCCCCTCTATCTCGCGCTCATAATATCTTCAAAGAACTCCAGTAAATTTGTCAAGCTGGACCTGCTTTTGCAAAATCCATGCTGCGTCTGACTGATGGATCCATTTCACTCCTGATGCCTCGCTATTTCTTCTTTGATGAGAGCTTCAAGCATTTTCCCAACAATCGACGTTAAACGAACTGATCTAGAGTTCTCTGCCTTTTGCCTGCACCCTTTTTTTGAATAGTGGCATGACATTTGCTGTCTTCCAATCCACCGGGAGCTGCCCAGAGTAAACGATCACCAAAGCCTTAACTATAACTTCTGCCATTTCTTTCAATACCCAAGGATGCATTCCATCAGACCCAGGGGCCTTATCTATCTTTAGACCCTCAAGCTTTCAGAGTACAAACTCTTCAGTGATAGCTACTGCAGCCAGATCCTCACCTCTCATCACATCCTGAACATCTTTGACAAGTTCGCCATTCCACTAATTCTGTGGCCAAAGAGTAATGTCTTCATAATACTCACGACCTCATGGTGTAGCCATTTTTGTATCTAACCCAATGTGCAGCATTCATCTCCGAACTCTCTCTCAAGGTCAGGAGCATCATTAGCACTCTCCCACATCCCCTTTCCTCCAGATGTTCAATATACACTTTAAATTGAAACACACGTGGATCTTCTCAACGCAGGTGCTCGTGTCGGCTCTGCTGGTTCACTCCTGTCTAGCACTGGTGGTGTTTCCTCTGTTGCTGTGCAGACTGGATCTTCTGCATTTGCCTGTTCCTACAGTGTCTCATGCATTTTCAGCAGGCTCTTTTGATTCCTCCTCAGTATTTGACTCTCCTCTGTTCTAAGAGTGGAGGATCTTGGATTTACTTCCTCCCAAACAGTGACCTTCTTGTCCCAGGTGTTGGAATCTCTGAGTCTCGCTGTGTCACATTGAGCCAGTGGCCCTCAGCTTCTTTTGATTGTCATAGTTTGCTTTTTGTCTCCTTTGCAGACGCTTTTGTTTCCATTTGACATCTCTGTTCTGGTTTGGGTCTGCAGAGTAGGGAAGTGTGATGTGCAGTCTACGTTTAATCTGGAGCTCAGCGGGTGACATACCATGTTCAAGTGGTGAAACTCGGTCGGTCACTCCACAGAACTAAATAAGGATCTGAGCCACTGTCTTGTGCTTTCTTGAGCCGCTGTTTAACTATGTGAACTCCTTTCTCTGTTTGACTGGGGATGCAGAGGACTTGAAATCATATTGTGAAATTCATACTCTTCTCCAAAGTTCTGGAATTCCCTGCAACTGTAGGATGATCCATTGTCACTTTAGATAATTTGAGGAATTCCATGTCTTGCAAAGATCAATCTCATATATTTGATCACTCAAGCAGCAGACATGTTAGGAAGGAGCTTAAATGCCGGATAGTTCAATAGTTCAATTTTTCAATCCAGGTGGAACAGATCAGTCCCAATTTTCTGCAATGGTTCTACTGGTAAGTCTGTTATTATCATGGGTTCCTTTGTCTGCTTTGTGTGATGTTTCAGACAGGTTTTACAGCTGGAAACCAACCTGTCAATGTCAGCATTTATCCTTGGTCAATAAACAGCAGTTCTGGCCCTCCTCTTGCATTTTCCATTCCAAGGTGCCCCTTGTGCTCCCTTTGCAGCATCTCTTGTTGCAGTGATTGAGGAATGATCATTCTGCTCTGTCTGAGTGGAAGCCCATTGACAACACTCAGCTCAGCTCTGATGTTGTAGTATGGCTGACATTCATCTCTGGGCAATCTTTCATTCAGATTCTTGATGACTTTTTGTAGAACTGTGTCCTTTTCTGTTTCAGCTGAGATCTGTTTGGATTTCATGTCAGATATGGGAAGAGATTCAGTGATGAGGTTCATGTGGAGATTCACACGTCTCTGTGGAACTCTCATTGTGTACTTCATTCTGTGTCACCCTGGACAACACATCAGCCAACACAATAAGTTTCCCTGTTGTAGCTTCATCATCAGTCTTTGGATTCGTGGCAACATCTCACAGATTTTTCTTGATTATGGCTTAAGTGGCTTGTGGTCTGTCTCTGCCACAAATGTTGGTAGACCATACACATAACTATGGAATTTCTCAAGTCCATAGGCCAGACCAAGACACTCTTTCTCTATCTGAGCATATCGACATTCAAATGTTGTCATCATCCTTGATGTGTATGTAACTGGCTCCAATCTCCTTCCATAACCTGAAGTAGTACGGCACCTATTCCATCTTTTGAAGCATCCATAGATGTTTTTGTCCTTCTGGATGGGTCAAAGAATGTCCAAAGCACTGATTCTGTCATTAGAATGGTCTTCAGTCATCCCCATTCTGACTCGTGGTTGTCTGTCCACTTGAATTCACATTTGTCCTGTAAAAACTTCCTTAGGTACATTGTTTTGGAAGACAGGTTTGGTATGAATTTACCAATGAAATTGATCAATCCCAGCACTCTCAAAATGCCTTTTTTGTCAGTGGGTCTGGCATCTCTAGAATTGCTTTCACCTTCCTCTTGTCTGGCTCCACACCTGCCTCTAACACCTTATCTCCCAGAAAGGTGATTTTTAACTTTAATCCATACTTCTGAATGTGTTGTAGCACTTTGATGAGCCTCTTGTGTGGATCCCCATAGGATTATGTCATCCATGTACACACATACCCCATTTATGCCTTCCATGATGTGCTCCATTTTCCTGTGGAACTTTTCAGGAGCTGAGGAAATTCCAAAAGGCATCCTCAGGCAGGAGTATTGGCCAAATTGTGTATTAAATGTACAGTATTTTGTGCTATCATCATACAGTTTTAGTTACCAGAAGCCCTAGGATGCATCCAATTTAGTGAAAAACTTTGCACCGGCCATCTCGCTTGTAATTTCATCCCTGGTTGGAATCTGATAATGTTCCTTCTTTATATTGGTGTTCAAGTCTTTTGGGTCCATGCACACATGTAGGTCACCATTCTTCTTTTTGACACATGCCATTGAATTCACCCATTCTGTGGGTTCCTCCACTTTCTTTATACCCCCCCCCCCCAAGTGGCATCATTCAGTTGAGTTCCTGCTTGAGCAGGTCTTTTAGTGGCTCTGGAACCCACCTTGGGGCATGCACTACTGGTTGTGTGTCCTCTTTTAACTCTATCTGATGGGTGAAAGGTAGAACTCCCAACCATTTGAAGATGTCTGGGTATTGATCCAGTGTTTTCTCTATGCTGATCCATGCATTGGCACTGTTAATGCAATACACCCTCTTAACTAGGCTTTCATTTTCATATGCTTTGTCACCAAGCAATGTATCATGACCATCTGGGACTACTGCAAACATGAGGTGGTGCCCTTTACCTTTAACTTTCACCTTTAGTTAACATGTACTTTTCATGTCAATGCATTGTCCATTGTTGGCCTGGAACTGAAGGGAATTTGGGTGGATGCATGGCTTTATCTTCATTGTCCTGGTGTCACACTCACAGATCAAATTAACCCTTTGCCCCCATGTCCATCTTGAAAGGAATATCTGCTTCATTTGCATGCAATGGCACCATCCACTTGTCCTACTCAACTCTGTTCATGCTTGGCTGTTCAGTGTCCGTTGGTTTGAAATCTTTCTTCAATAGTATGCACACTTTCATTTCTGTTTTGTTTCCCTTTAGAAAAACATTGCTTTGCATAGTGATTCTGCCCTTTGCACTTTTTATAGACTTTTCCATAGGCTAGAAAAGTCTGTGGACTTTTCATTGTTTTGGTGGATGTTGAGTGCCACATCATTTACAATTGAATGCCTCACCATTTTTTTGTTGTTTCCTATGTCTCATTCTCTGTTTGTGTGTGCTCCCAGACACTGCGACTATAACTATGCCTTCATTTTCACCGGCTTTTGTGCTCTCACTGAACTTTTTCATGTGCTTCACAGCTCCATCTAAGGCAAGCTCTGTCTCTCATATCAAGCTCTCTCTCTCTCACTTTCTTGTAAATACTTCCGAACATAATTTGATCATGGATCATTGAATCTTGCAGCAATCCAAGGTTGTACGTTCTTGCTTTTAGTTTCAAGACCGTAAAGAAAGTATCAAAGCTCTCTGCCTGCACTTGAGTGCACAGAACATGTTTCTCTCGAACGTTTCATTTTTCTCTGGTAAGCAGTGTTCCTCAAGCATCTTGATAACCTTGTCGAACTTGCCCTGGTCATGTTCCATGGCAAAAAACAAATGTGTTGAAAACCTTTAGTGCTTGACATCCTGCTATGGAAAGGAACAGTGTAATCTTCCATGCATCCAATTTGCTAGAGTCCAATGACTTGCAGATACACCATGAATTGTTTTTTTGAAGAACTGCCACTTGTGGTTGACTTTCCCAGTCCAATTCTCCACGTTTCCTGCTGATACCAACTGATACACCCTCCTAGTACCATGTGATGTTTCTTTGAAGAAATAAAGAAACTTGGGTTCTTTTATATTAACATTATTAACAACTCGTGGTGCAGCCATTTTTTTGTATCTAACCTGAGGTGCACCATTCATCTCCAATTCCTTCTTGTGGTCAGGAGTATCACCACACAAACGTCATTATTTAAAATGGCCTGACTTATTTCTGTCCATGTTTTCCACAGTACACTGGGAGAAGCTGAATCTAGCACAAGTGTGGTTTACTATGGAATTATTAATCCTCATGGCATTTATAAAATTTGAATCTTTTGCCCATATAGTTTTGGTTTAATCTCATCTTTGCAGCTTGTGTATTTTGCAATTGATATTCAAGAAGCGACGTGAAGCAAGTTGCCACAATGTAACCGAACATCTTATTTATAACATGACAGCATCTTAAATCTTTACGCCGCAGTGCATCGAGATAACTTTGACACAATAATAAGAAAATGCATTCCTCTATTAACCACTGCTCTATCACTTAAAAATAATGAATCCCTTGTGTGAATTGGATGTTGCTACCTGCTTCTCGCTGTTCACATCCAGTCCTAGCTGGTTTATTTGGACACACAAAAAAATTGTTCATTTGCAAAATATCTGAAGAGATTGAGAATGAAAACTATGCTTAAAATATATTACTGCATTCCAATCTTCTAATTGGTGACATTATGGAAACTTTATATCCTGTACAGTTGCAAAGTGCTGGATATCTGCAGTGCCGTTTACTGGAATTAACTACTCTGTTACCATTCTATTTGGCATGAAAACCTTTGGCAGAAAATTTGTCCAACATGAAATTAACACAGGCATTACAGTAACTAATCATTGCCAACATACCCAATGAAATACTGCACACACAGGATCAGTGTTCATCAAGCTAGAGGCATAAAAATTATATTGCAGAATTTTTCCATGCAGTATGCCACATAATGTCACTGGGAAATCGATTGCTATACACAATCCATTGATCTTAATACCTGTACATTTGTTTGTATCTCTAATGTACGTAGGCATGTACAGGAACAACTTGCATTTGTTGGTATTGCGTTCTGATCTGTTTGGTCATTAATGCAGAGACTATGGAATTCAACACTGGGATCTGGCTTGTAATGCTCACTGCAGCTTTCCCTCGGGATCCCTGCCAGTTGCTTGTGACCCCAAACCTTCCGCACCCATCAGAATTTAAACAAATTCTCCAACACCTTCAATTCCACACCAAACCAATACTGTATCTTCTAACCACACCCCCCCCCCAACCCCCAAACACTCTTCCATATCCTTTTTCTCCAATGAGAACCCTATGACTTGCAGATTTTCATCTTCACATTCTGCAATAACAGTGGATGGATGATAAACTTTAAAAACATGAAACACACAGGGAAAGTACCTTCAGATGAATCAAGATTCTTCACCCCCGGCCTTCCACAGAGGACTTTAATGCATCGATAACTTTCTTTTGCCATAAAACAGGTTAAGATCCAAAATATTTTCTCAAGACATTGCAGAGGCTGGAATATGAAGCCGATCACAATCTATGGGAGGAAGTCTGCAATCGAGCGGCAGCAGTGAGAGAAGAAGAACGGTCAACATTTCAAACTGAAATTCTTCATCAGGGCTGTTTTGTTTTTGACCCTTTTCCAACCTTTAGGCACAAAGTCAGAAGATTATAAACTATACGGCAGTTAAGAATTTTGTTTTTTAAGTTCCGCACACCTGTAAATAACAGATCAAAAATAGAAATAACACATGGAAACCCGCAGACACCATGGTTGAAGTAAAAGCACAACGCTGGAGATACTCAGCAGGTCAAATAGTGTCCTTTATACAGCAAAGATGAAGATGCATCACCAATGTTTTGGACTTAAGCCCTTCATCAGGGTATCTACAAAATGTGGGCAGGGTACCCGAACAAAATGATGGGGGATGTGGGGCGGGGGTGGAGGGGCAGGAGGTAATAGGTGGATAATGGAAGGAGGACACACAAGCAGACAAGAGGAGGACAAAACAGTGACCAGATTTGTCTTATTAATGTTAAACTAAGGGAACCCACAATTCATTCAAGTCTGATGAGATGAAAGGGTAAGTTCTGTTCAATTCTATGAATGTTTTTTTCTATACAGCAGGGTTACAGGCCATTTTGGCCAACGAGCCTATGTTCTACAATCCCCAGCACATTTCAAACAGTGGGATGAAACTGGAGCCCTCAGGGAAAACCCATGCAGACACAGGGAAAACATATAAACTCCTTCAGACAGCACAGGATTCGAACTCTGCTCCTGATCACTGGTGCTGTAAAGGCATTGCGCTCACTGCAATGCCAACCATGCCAGCCTATTTTTCACCAAGGGGCAACATGCAGATTAGAGACAAGGAAACAGACAAGGACCAAGACATATATTCCTGATTCCAATTCAAAACAACTGGTGCTGAGTACTGACGAAATCACCTTTAATCAGGCTTCAGGCAGGTTCAAAAATCCAGGCTAGCAATCAAACTTTCATAGTCTGTACAGATCTTCCTTGATGTAAGAAAATCCCATGGTCAAAATGAAAGGCCATTTTGGTATCCAGACAGATGCTAAACATGTGAATTTGATTAAATAGCGCTCCTTTCAATCGAGACTTTTGAGTTATCCTATACACAGGTATTAGCATACAGTTAATCCAGTGGGAAAAGAATGATTTCACCAAAGCACACTCATTGCTTGGATTAAATTACCTTCTTTCTCTCCAGTATTCATCTCCACTCTCAATTGGCAAGCAGAATAAATCTGGAGGTGAAAAGCAGGGATGTGCAACCTTAAAACTGTACCAGTCTGGAAATTACTGCTATAATAATGGCTTGAAATATTAAGTGAAGATATGTGTTATAGTAGAAACACCACAATACAATGAAAATTGGTTTATTCAACATGAGACAGCCTTTAAGACACACACACACTTTTTTGCAGTCTACTGGGTTAAACTGCAACTTACATGCATTATATACTACAACCTAGTAACTTAATAATGAATGTCAGAGCAACTTTTATTCATTTCCATTGATTGGATTAATGAAATGGTATGTCGTCACAAGTGAACATTTCTTTTATTATAAACATTTTGTCAGTGAGACTTTAATAAAACCAGAAGTCTGCAGTTCTGCTAAATATAAGGCACATGTCATTCCCAAGCAGGTTACTTCCAGGAGCATTTCTGTCCTGTCAAACACTATTCCACCAAGTACAAAATGGCTCCAGTGTCAAGGATGGTGTCTTGGAATGTGGTGTCCAGATTTGTCTCGAGTTTGATGATACTCAGGTATCTGAACCATGTGCTCATCAGTCACCGAATCCAATAAAATCTGGGCATCAGTAGATCCAGGAACATCGACATTCCATGGACGAAAGATGACTCGTGGTGCATTTTCTCTGCAATGCTGTACAATTTCCAAGTCCTTTGTAATCATCCTTTGGGGCCTACATTCAACAATCCAAACAAAAAACCAAGTTCATAATGAGCACAATTTTCAAATATTCTCAAGGTAAAAATAATTGCTTGCGGAAACGTGGTGACCTTTATTTATGGATGAACATACAGTCCTATCAGTAAACCATTCCACCATAGGAGGCCAACATAGCCTTCACCTGACAAATGCATGAGCTTTCCTGTAGGTCCCAGTGACCAGGATTCCTGCTGGATATTGATCATCCTTAGACCAGTGACACCATCCAATTATCGATCCACAAAGGATCCAATTTAGCAGGACCATAGATCAAAATGGAATCCGCGCTATTTCACAGATCAATACTGTGGTACACAATACCCCTCACTTTGAAATAGACTCTCTCAACTCTTTCATGAGAAATATGTTTAAGTACATAGAGGAAGGATTTTTGACAATGTAAAGATTCTAACAAGAAAGGGGGCCACAGTAAACCTGGTTTTGACAAATGAGCCCAGCCAGCTGATAGAAATTTCAGTGGGAGGACATTGTGGGAATAAGAATCACAATTCTTTAACTTTCAAGAGTTTATCAATAAGGATAAGCTTGGACCTTGTGGGAAAATACTAAATTGGGGGACGGCAAAATATGAAAGGATGAGTCAGGAGCTTTGGGGGGGGTCGTTCATTGGAAGCAGCTGTAATCACATGCAAGTCCCACAACTGACATGTAATTAGAGTCCAGGGCCAGCATGTTCCATTGATGGTGGTGGTGGGGGGGGGGGGGGGGGGTGGAGGAGGGAAATCAAGAAAGGACAGGGATGGCAAGACAAAAGAGGATGACAAGAGAGATCATAAATTTAGTCAAAGAGAAAAAAGAAGAACAGGCAAGGTTTAGGAAGCAACAATCAGACAGGGTCACAAAGAAATAGAAGGATTGCAAGAAAGAGCTCAGGTCAGTGGTAGGGAACCTATTAGAAAGGATGTACTTGGGAACAGGGTTTACACACAATTATAAAATCATGGTCAAATTAGGGACATTCATCTATGCATGTCTTTTCAATTTAATTTTTTTTGAGGAGGTGACAAAGGTGATGGATGTGGGTAGAGCAGTGAACGTCGTCTACACGGTCCCTAGTAAGGCTCCCCCATGATAGGCTGATCCAGAAAGAAAGATGCATGGGTTCTATGCTGCATCAATAGTTTGGATATTCAATTGCCTGGCTCATAGAAAATGGAGGGTGGTGTTAGACGGGTGTTATTCTGGCTTGAGATCCAATGGTGTTCCGCAGGGATCAGTGTTGGGACACTGTTGTTTGTGGAGTTTAAAGATGTGTTGGGTGTTTCTTTTATTTTTACATATACACACAGAGAGTGGTGGGTGCCTGGAACTGCCAGGATTAGTGCTGGAAGTAGATAGAACAGGAACACTGAAGAGGTTTGTAGACAGACAAAAATGTGGAGGGACAGTTACCATGTCCAAGCTGCTGAGTTTTATTTTGATTTGAACATCATGTTTGACACAGACACACGGGCTGAAGGGCCTTTTCCAGTGCTGGACAGATCGGTGTTCAATGTCAATATCTGTCATTTAATCCTTCAATATTTTTATTGTCCAAAGAGCATCACCCATTTTCACAGCATCACCCAGAATGTTTTCGAGTTCAATGACCAACTTTTCCCTCTAGCTCTGTTATTTAGTCTTGCCAGGACATTGCAAGGCTGCCAGGGTGGAAGAACAGGTGCTCCCAATACATATCTGCTCTTCTAGCTCAGTCCATAGGCACACCAGCTCGACAAATTCAACTCAGAATCAGTTCTTGCAACTTACAAAAGCAATAGCTGTGATTTTAACAATATGCGCTGAGCCTTTAACTGAACCAGTGGTCCTGTATCTGAGCCAAGTGGGAAGGCAGAAACAGATGAAGACTATTACAAGTTAAATCCAGGAAGGAGATTTGGCATCAAATTGATTAAATATTAAACAGGTAAATGAAGAACAGTTAATTCAACTAGCACAGTCACACCTAATAAATAACATAATAACATTCTGAGGCCAAAGGTTTCCTCTCCTCTGACCAAAAATATTAATATGACCAAGGAATATGGTACGGGGATAGCAATACCCATGAGTGGAAAGCCCTGCAAAAGGTAGTGGACACAACCCAGGACACCACAGGCAAAACCCTCCCCACCATCAAGACCATCTACAGGGAACGCTGCCGTCAGAGAGCAGCAGCAATCATCAAGGATCCACACCACCCCGGATACGCTCTGTTCTCGCTGTTACCATAAGACTCATACCACCAGGTTCAGGAACAGCTGCTGCCCCTCCATCATCAGACTCCTTGCAACAAACTCAATCAGAGACTCTTACTTGTGCACTTTATTGATTGTTATTTTTCCTCTCTGTATTGCAGTTTGTTTACATTTCTTTACTTGCTTATGTGTACATTGAGCAGTTTTTTTTTTGCATTAACAATTAGTGGTAATTCTGCCTCGCCGGCAGGAAAAAGGAATCTCATGGTTGTATGCGATCTCATGCATGTACTCTGACAATACATCTGAAATCGGCTTCCCGCTTTGGGAATGTGCCTTCTTCTTCTATGACCCACATGTAGCTTTAATGGACTCAAATTAAATAAAAATAGGCTGATTATAAAAATCCACTTCATCAGCCAAAGTCGAATTTTAGTTGTCACTAATTAAAAAAAGAACAAAAAGAATCTATTTTTTTCCTGAAATACATGGTCGGACTTGTTCCTGAGAAAATCTTCTGACTGATTCCCTTGCAAGGACAATGACCGGGAGGAGCCCAAGTAGAATGGGACCTTCAACATTCACATCCCCCACATCTGGCAGAAGTTGGCAGCTGTGAACGATTTGAAACCTGCTTATGCTCATACCATCCTGCCGGAATCCATTAAGCAATCCAGCACAGAGAAAATGTTTCCCTCATAGTATTCTCTGTAAGCTGTCACTTTCAAAGAATCTTGTGTCGATCAACCAATAAAACCATCTGAGTTGAACAAGCTACATACAGTACTTGGGGCTTTACTTTCCGGTCCCTCAACTTTCTTTTCGTCCAGGTAAAGTGTAAGTATTGAAGGCATACTTCCATTTGAATGCAACAGTTTCAGCCATTAAAATTAAAATTATAGCCTAGATGTTTGTTATTGACTGCTCCTGTCCTGAATTGTTGAAAAAAAGGAGGAACAAACTCATGGACACACTGGCTTGATGGAGAGCATATTATTTGTTTTCGATGCAAGTGCCTGCTAAGGCAGCACATCAGAACGGGAAACCGAGGAGATGCAATTTTAATTTTCGGGATCTACTTTTCTGACACACAATGGTAAATTATGCAAGGGGGAAGCTGTGTTGTACAGATACAGATTGTATTTCTCAACGTAGACAACTAACCTGAACAAGGAGCCTTGAGTGTCCCTCTTCAATTCACAACCCTAAGCTATTGAGATTGAGCAGCTGAAGGTCCTCCTGAGGTTTTCCAGGAGAGAAATGGGATCCTGTGCAAGGGCTTCAGGTGATATAACTGCTAGGACTGGCGGGAGGTGGGGTTAGGCAGCTGTTAGTAGATCTTGGAAAGAAGAATCAGTCAATAGTTGGAGTGTGAGGCGAGGTTGGAGGTTGAGGTCAATAGAGAATGGAGGGTGCAGAAATGGAAGGGGGCAAGACTAAGGAAGGTAGTTAGAGCAAGGGAGCTGGAAAAAGGTTCAAGGATGAGGTTCTGAACAAAGGTTGGTGTGGCCAGGTTGACAGAAGCCCGATTTGTTCACACCCAAGTCCTCAAGTTGCTTCCGAGGTGCCCATGCCTGACATGTGTGCAGCGAAGCCTGGTTTCCAATTGTTTCAGATCTCCCCATTGGACCAAGAGCTCACTTGGTTGTCCACAGGATTGCTGGTGTGCAAAGTCCATTCTACATTAAAAATTCATGCGAATGCATCTTCCATGACTCAGAACGGAGGTGCAGCCTATCACTCTCCTTCCTGAGGGGAAACGTAAGAAGCAGGGACAGCGCCAAGGCGGGCGTCAACTGACATTGCCCCTCCCCCCACCATCAAGGTATTGTGACTCTCCCACCAGCTCACGGCCATCGCCTCTCAAATGAGGAATTGGGATTCCCCCACCCGCAGTACTAACGTCACTAGCATCACCCTCCACACAACGTAAGCGACACATTTCTCTGCTATATCAGAGGGATGCCACCGCACAGAGGAGGTGCATGGTAGGCACCATCCCCTCCTCCCATCTCCCCCTCCCCGCTGAGCCAGTTTTCAAGTATCAGATCGTGGCCCCCCGCGGTTACCCTAACGTCCCCCGCTAAGACTTGTTCTAGCTTCGACCCTGCTAAGAAGAAAACTTTGAGATACCTACTTCCCAAGCAACTATGAACATAGGCTCCTTCGCTGGGATCCCATTCACGTAGTTACCCTTCAGTTTCTCGCCAGAGCATCTCTTAGTGAAACGTGACCACTAACACTGATTGGTGACAAGTGTCCTTTTCTTGTCGGACATCACAAACTCCATGCCTGCTTCTTTCCAGAGAAGGTTGCCAAAAGTGAACAAGAATTTATTTATCCTCTGCAAATAATTGATAATTATCTCAGTACAGATTTAGCAACATACACAGGATTTTCAATGCGTTGTGCCAATAACTGTTCACAAACTGAAGGATGGCAGTTTAAAAAAGGCCGAGAGCCCTTAATGCATTATATTCATTTACAACCAAGAGATTTTTAATCAACACGGATTCAAAACATTTTACCTGTTGAATCCTTTGTTCTCCATTCCACTCTCTCCAATTCCATCAATTGATATGTTATCCCTGTGTTTATTGTTGCTATTGTTTCTGCCTTTATACCCATGATAAAAGTCTCTTGATTCTTCCAATAGATTGCATTCAACCTGACACCAGGTTTGTAACTCTCTGGAAAAAAATTATGCAGGATTGCTTCAATACACAGCAGGACCCTTAGTCGGTCAGAAGGCATCAAGCAAAGTCAATATGGTTTTATGAAAGAGAAATAATGTTTGACAAATTTGCTTGAGTTGTTTGAGAATGTACAAAACAACATGGATGAAGGGGACCAAGTAGATGAATTAATATTGAATATCCAAAAAGCATTTGATAAGATGCCACAAACATGCCATATTAAGGGTTGCAGCACAAGACAAGACAGTTTTGGTTGGGTGGCTGATAGCACACTCGCATAAATGGGTCAGATGAGGGATGGCAGTCGGTAAACTTGCATGTTGCATCAGATCAGTTTGGGATCCTCGCTTCTAAGCTATATTAATGATGAATGAATGAACTGAATATTCCATAACCAGGTTTACTGATGACAACCTCCATGTGGTGTCAGAAAGAGCTTGCAAAGGGACTTACACATTAAGTGGATGGTATTAAGTGGACCAGGTATGGTCCGACCTAGGAGGGGAGGCAGGCCCCTCCAGCTCGGGTAAGAAACCTGCATAGGAGAAGGCCACTCCGATATAAAACCTACGACCCAAGGATCTCGCTGCCACGTCCCAGCTTGCTTGGCCACGGCACACGAACCATGGGTGTAAAGGGTGGGGCCAGTACTGCGCACATTGCACTCCATCTAAAAGCTCCTTTGCGCAGGCCCGAGGACATGTCCACGTCCTCCCCCTCCACGTCCTCCCCCTCAAAAGATGCTCACAAACTCAAGCTCGTATGCTGGAACATCAGAACCATGCTAGACAAGGCTGACAGCCACCGACCTGAACGTCGGTCTGCCCTCATCGCACATGAACTCCTCAGACTTGACATCGACATAGCCGCTGGAGGAAAAACCCAACACCCAACCCCAACCAACCGTGTCTGCCTGTCCCGCATCGGACTTGTCAGCCACAAACGAGCCTGCAGCTGACGTGGACATTACCCCTCCATAAATCTTCGTCCGCGAAGATTACGGAGGAGTTACGGAGAGAAGGCGGGGATGGGGTACTGAACTTTAAGATCAGCCAAGATCTCGTTGAATGGCGGAGCAGGCTCGAAGGGTCGAATGACCTACTCCTGCTCCTATCTTCTATGTTTCTATGAAGCCAAGCCAAAGAAAGAAAAGAAGGATGGGCAAGAAATTGCAGGCAAAGCCCAATGCGAGAGACTGTGAGGCTACCCGCCTTGAAGAAAGAATGGAAGAACAAATGGATTACTGAAAGTGCAGTATAAAAGGTTGAGGTAGAAAAGAATCTTGGGGTGAAGACACGTGAAACGTCAAAAGAAAATGAGCATGTAGGTGCAGCAGGTAATTGAGAAGGCAAACGAAATGTGAGGCTTTCATGCAAAGGAGTAGAGCAGGAAACCCTCCATGAGCAGAAATCAAAATTTGTCATCTTTTTCTCCCACTGATGACACTTGACCCACTGAATTCCGACGAACCTCCATCCTGCTCCCAAATTCACTTGGACTATCTTGGACACTTCTCTCCCCTTCCTTGAGCTCTTTGTCCCCATCTCAGGAGACAAGCTATTTAAATTTTTTAAAAATTTAAATTTAGACATACAGCACAGTAACAGACCATTTTGGCCCACGAGTTCGTGCTGCCCAATTTACACCCCCCGGCACATACGTTCTGAACGGTGGGAGAAAACCGGAGTCCCCAAGGAAAAGCCATGCAGATACGGGGAGAATGTACCAACACCGGGATTCAAACCCCGGTCCCGATTGCTGGCACTGTAAAGGTGTTGCATGAACCGATACACCAACCGTGCCGCCCCTTATCTTGTAGTAAATACCTACTGACATTTACTACAAACACAGACTCTCACAACCACTGAGACTATACACCTTCCATCCATTTTTCCCAGCTTCTGCACCTGTGCCACATCTGCTGTCAAGTTGAGGCCTTCCATTGCAGAACACGAGATGTCCTCCTTTTTCAGGGAATGCAGCTTTCCCTCTACTCCAGTCAATAGAGCCATCTCCCATATTTCTCCCATTTCTCAAGAGTTCCGGTCTCACCCCAACCTCCAAACAGAAAAGAGATAGGATCCCTCTGGTCCTCACCTTTCATCCTTCCAGCTTTTGCATTCTGCTCATCACCATTTCCACCAACTGCAATTAGATTTTGCACCAGCCATGTCTAACTATTCCTGTCCTCTCCATAAGGATCGCCAGGAATGCAGTGCTGCCAGAGCTCACCAGGGCACTGCTCCAGGCACCTCAGGGGGCCGCTCCAGGTACACCCTTGTTGCCGTTTTTGGTGATCTCCAGCACCTAAAAAAATTAGCGCTGCACCCAAGGATCGCTCCCCAGCCACCTCTCCAGGACACTTGGTATTTTCACCTGCAACTGCAGGAGATGCAAGGTTGCCCTTACCCCTCTCTATCAACATCATCCAGGAACCTGAACAGCCCTTCATGTGGGCCTACTTCAACCTTACCTGCTGCACTCAGTGCTCCTGATGTGCCCTCCTCAGTAACTGTGAGACCAAGCACAGATTTCCAATTGGAAATCTTCTGCTCTTCCTCCTCCCTCCCATTTTTTTCCCCTTCCCCACACCCTCCAACCCTGGTCCCAACACATTCTCATCCCCCTCCCTCTCTCATCCCATCTTCTTCCACCCACATTTCCCATGGATTCTTTCCCCTCCCCAATGTTGGGTCCATCTGGTCCCTTCTGTACTTCCCTATTGATCTTCTCCCACATTCATTGTAGCAAGATCAGCGCCTTCTTATCAGATTTCCGCACTGGCACCCTTTGTCTCCGTTTATCACTCAGCTCCCCCTGACACCTGACCCTTTTGTTTCCCTCATTTTCCCTCTTGTCTCTCTCTTCCTTTGCCGAACACCTATCAACAACTCCCCAATGACCAATCCCACCGTGTCCACTTGCTATCTCCCTTCTGCACTCTCAGATTTGAAGGACTCCAGCCCGAAACATTTCTCCCGCTGGCATTGCTTGACCTGCTGAGTTTCTCCAGCAGATTTTTTCTGTTGACTGTCTCCAGAAAGGGTGGTATGATTGGTGTAGCGGTTAGTCCAATGCCTTTACGGCATCAGCGATAGGCACTGGGGTTTTAATCCCACACTGTCTGTTAGGAGTTTGTACTTTCTCATGGGAGGAAAGAAACATGATCTTATTGAAGCATACAAGATTTGTCGGGGGGGATTGACAGGGTGAATGGTGAAAGGATGCGTTTCACCTCTGGAAGTATCTGGTAGGGCACTGTGGAGTGGGGTAGAACAGTGGGATCCGGGAATACAGATACATAATTCCCTGAAAGTGGCATCAGGTGGATAGGTTGTAAAGAGAGCTTTTGGCATATTGGCCTTCATAAATCAAAGTATTGAGTATAGGAGTCAGGATGTTGTTAATATTGTACAAGACATTGGTGAGGCCAAATTTGGATTATTAAGTGTAGTTTTGGTCACCTAACTACAGGAAAGATATCAATAAGATTGAAAGAGAGTGGAGAAGATTTACGAGGATGTTGCCTGGTCTTCAAGAACTGAGTTACAGGGAAAGGTTAAACGGGTTAGGACTTTATTCCCTGGAGCATTGTGGGGGGGGGGGGGGGATTTAATGGAGATATTTAAAATTATGAAGGGAATGGATAGAGTAAATGGAGGTAGGCTTTTTTCACTGAGGGTCGATACAAACCAGAGGACAGGATTAAGGGTAAAAGGGAAAAAGTTCAGGGGGAACATTTGGGGAAACTTTTTCACACAGAGAGCGGTGGGAGTGGTGAATGCGAGCTCAATTTTAACATTTTGAGAAGAATTTGGACAGGTACACGGATGGCACGGGTATGGAAGGCTACGGACTGGGTGCAGGTCAGTGAGACTAGACAGAATAATAGTTCAGCACAGACGAGAAGGGCAGAAGGGCCTGTTTCTCTGCAGTAACGATCTAAGGTACTATTTAGTATTAGTGGTTGCCCATTTGAGAGAGAGAGAGAGAGAGAGAGGAGTGGGGAGAGAGAGAAAATAATTCCTTCTCTTAGAGTTGAAATTCCATGAAATTCTCTACCCAGTGAGCAATGGAAGAAAGTCACTGAGTATATTAAAGGTAGAGACTGACAGATGTTTTAACTTCAAATGAGTCAGGGCATGTGGGGAAAGAATAGAGAAGTAGTGTTGAGGCACAGATGAGATCAACCATGATTTTTGAGCACTGGAACACCCTGTGATGGCTGGCGGTTTTAAGAAAAATCACCAAGTTAGCTTAAAGTTTATCTTTCCACCTTTCCTTATATCTCTGTGTCGACAGGATCACATCTCGTTGGTATTTTTCTATTTGTCATTTATATTGATAATAAACATTTTCCTCCAAACTAAAAAGGGTTTCTCCTCCACCAACACAGTTTCCTGTCATAAAGAACTCAGGAAGTCAGTCTACACTGATGGGTAACCACGCATTGGAAAGTATGCAAACAGATTCCGGTTTCACGCAATTGTCACTGCCTCCATATTTTCCAGCAAGAAAGCATTGAAATTTTATGGAGACACAAAAGGCTGCAAAACACTGTAAACTGGAGTGAAAAACAAGCTGCAGGATGATCTGAAGGTTTATCTCTTCCTGACACTACAGAAGTAATCTGTATGAACACAAGGCTCATTTGATTACTGACAATTACTATCCGCGCTACGGATATCTGAACAAGCAGTCCAATATAAACAGAATGAGATGATACAATATTGTGGGAAGTGCATATGGGAGGGCAAGGGGTGTGATGGCAAAACTCTTAGATTAGAAGGATAAATTAAAGAGGTACATCCTGCTGCCTGTGGACATACATTGATTTCTGCTGGATATACTGTAATGCAAAAAGAAACACGCTTGGCTGTAGACCATGTAGGACATACATGGTAAATGGTTGGGCACTGAGGAATGAGGCCCAACAGAGGGATCTGGGAAGACAGATATATAATTCCCTGAAAGTGGCATCACATGTGGATAGGGTTGTAAAGAAAGCTTTTGGCATATTGGCCTTCATAAATCAAAGTATTGTGTTTAGGTGCTGGAATGTTATGTTAAAGTTGTACAAGACATAGGTGAGGCCAATTTTGGAGTATTGTGTGCAGTTTTGGTTGCCTAATTACAGGAAGGATATCACTAAGATAGAGGGAGTGCAGAGAAGATTTACTAGGATGTGGCCCGGATTCAGGGACTGAGTTACAGGGAAAAGTTCAATATTCCCTGGAGCGCAGAAGAATGAGGGGTAATTTGATAGAGGTGTTTAAAATTATGATGAGAATTGACAGAGTAAATGTAAATAGGCTTTTTTCCATTGAAGGTGGGTTAGATTTAAACAAGAGGACATAGGTTAAGGATGAAAGGGATAAAGTTTAGAGGAACTTCTTCACTCAAAGCGTGGTGGGAGTGTGGAACGAGCTTCCAGCTGAAATGCTGGATGCGGGCTCAATTTTAACATTTAAGGGAAATTTGGACAGGTACAGGTACACAATCCTTTATCCGGAACCCATGGGGAGCAGTGTGTTCCAAATTTCAGATTTTTCCGGATTTCAGAACAAATGCCAGCTGCCCCAGATTTAAGCCCACCCAAATTGTGCTGCCGTATCCACCCTCTTCCAGTCACGCTGGCGTCTCTCTCCCCCTCACCCACCCGAGTCATTCTGCCATCTCTCCCCCCACCCGAGTTGCGCTGCCGTCTCTCCCCTCCCTGCCCACCTGAGTCTTGCTGCCATCTCCCCCCCGCCCACCCGAGTTGCGCTCCCATCTCTCTCTCCCTTGCCCACCCGAGTCGCGCTGCCATCTCTCTCCCCCTCACCCACCCGAGTCACTCTGCCGTCTCCCCCTGCCCACCCGAGTTGCGCTCCCATCTCTCTCTCCCCCTGCCCACCCGAGTCGCGCTGCCATCTCTCTCCCCCTCACCCACCCGAGTCAAACTGCCATCTCTCTCCCCTCGCCCACCAGAGTCAAGCTGCTATCTCTCTCTCTCTCTCTCTCTCCCTCTGCTGTACCAGCGCCAGGAAAAAAATTACATATTTTGGAGCTTTCCAGATTTTAGATGTCCGGATAAAGGATTGTGTACCTGTATATGGATGGGAGACTGAGTGAGACTAGACAATAAAAAGTGGTTTGGCACAGACTCGAGAGGTCAAAGTGCCCTTTTTCTGTGCTGTAATTGTTCTTTGTGGAAAGGCTCATGCACGAAAAGTGTCCAAATGGCTGGTGGCCATTTTTTCCATTGCTTTGAAGGACAAATTGGCAAGAAAAAAAAACAATAATTGTAACCGTTTAAGAAATGGTTCCTTACCTCTGCTGTGTCCTTCTTTTCTTCCTCACACATTTGATAAGGCAACTTGTTAAAAAAGCCATGCTCATCAATAAAATTACAGCTGTGCTGATAATGGAAGCAATCACTGCCACTCGAAAACCAAAGTCTTCGTATTTTGCGGTAGCTGAAATAAAACAGCAATATTTCCTCATTTAAAATTCAATAATTTATATTGTAAATATAGAAAATAGCACATTATATAATTTCTAAAAGGACAAAATAGATGTAATAAATTTTCTGTTAGAGGGAACCTTAAGAATATGACATTTCAGTGTATATACAGGATATAGCAGGCAATTAGGTAGAAATTCAATGAATCAATATCAATTATGTGAAAGTTTTAACTGCAAAAAGCTAATGAATTTTAATGAAACATTCACAAAACAGTCGTGTTCAAATCCAACTCAAAGCACACGTGTATTTCAGTAGTGAAACCCACTGTAAACTTGATACGTAAAAAAGAAATCAAGTAGAGATGGATTCAGGCAATCAGATTCAATGTGACCAATGAACAAACTTGGGATCTTGGTCCCCGCGGAAAATGAACAGGATATTGCATTTTATTTTCCAGTTTACAAATATAGTTAAATCTCCATAATCTGGAATTCGAGAAACTGAGAGCCTCAAACAACCAGCAAAGAAGAAAAAAATTACGGAAAATTAATAGGTTAAAAAAAATACGAAAGTTTAAAATTGGTGCCCCCATCGCAATAACACAACACGCCATCTCAAGCAACTGGCAAATTCTACCAGTCTCCATAGGTGCCAGATACTGGGGTTTCACTGTCTCAAGCAATTTCTATACTGTTTGACCAAGTGAGAATCCCGTAATTAGCGCAAGTAATCATAAATACATAGCATACATAAATACATAGTACAAAGCATTTTACACCTGGTGTTTTAACTTTTTTCTTCAGCTAATTCACAACTTGTCCAAATGATCTCCAGAACTGCTGTCCATTAATAATGGCTACTGCAGTTATAATGAAATGTAACTAAGCAAATCAAGTCCACCAAGTTGTTAAAGCAGAAGGATTTAATTGATGCTCAATGAATAATTTGGATGAAAACAGACTGTCAAGTCCTCTCTAAACAATACTGGAAAATATACTCACCTGTCTCCCCGATAATAAAGCTGCCGCAGTATCAACGAGAGAAGAGACAAAGTATGATTCTATGATTCATTATCCATTATTTTCAACAACAGAAAGCAGGGGGCTATTGAACTAACTCCATACTGTGTGCTCTTTTGAAGTATGTGCCTAATCATTATTTTTATTAAGACAAAAGTGGAAAGAGAGTGCGGGTCAGCCCAGTCGCACTGACCGAGAGAGCGCGGGTCAGCCCAGTCGCACTGACAGAGAGAGAGCGGGTCAGCCCAGTCGCACTGACAGAGAGAGCGCGGGTCAGCCCAGCCGCACTGACTGAGAGAGCGCGGGTCAGCCCAGCTGCACTGACCGAGGGAGCACGGGTCAGCCCAGCCGCACTGACCGAGAGAGTGCGGGTCAGCCCAGTCGCACTGACCGAGAGAGCACGGGTCAGCCCAGCCGCACTGACCGAGAGAGTGCGGGTCAGCCCAGTCACACTGACCGAGAGAGCATGGGTCAGCCCAGCCGCACTGACCGAGAGAGTGCGGGTCAGCCCAGCCGCACTGACCGAGAGAGCGCAGGTCAGCCCATCCGCACTGACCAAGAGAGCGCAGGTCAGCCCATCCGCACTAACCAAGAGAGCGCAGGTCAGCCCAGCCACACTGACCCAGGTCAACCCAGCCGCACTGACCCAGGCCAGCCCAGCCGCAATGACCCAGGCCATCCCAGCCGCTCTGACCCAGATTAGCTCAGCCGCACTGACCCAGGCCAGCCCAACTGCACTGACCAAGAGAGCGCAGGTCAGCCCAGCCACACTGACTGAGAGAGCCAAGGACAGCCCAGCCACACTGACCGAGAGAGCGCAGGACAGCCCAGCCACACTGACCGAGAGAGCGCAGGACAGCCCAGCCACACTGACTGAGAGAGCTCAAGAAGATGAAAGGGCAGAACCTGGGGCTGTTTGCCTACATATAAAAGAACTCAATTTCTACTCTTAGATTAAATATCAAGATGAAGTCATTGAGCTGAACAGCATTTTTCAGAGCATAGAATTTAATGCCAGTGGTTGATATTTCCAAAAACACACTGAAATCCAGCAGGAACTCAGCTGGTCTCTCAGCATCCATAAAAAGCAAAGATATATTGCCGATATTTCAGGCCTGAGCCTTTCTTCAAGGAAGACACAGAATAAGCCAGATACAGGAAATCTCAGGAAGTCTCAGAATTCAGACAGTGCCAGCTGGGGGAGGAATCCAGACCAACAAAAGGTGTTAATTGGAAATGATATGGGGAAAGATGAGAATTTATCACATTTATATGAAAGGAGTCAGGGAAAGGAAAGATAGAGCTGGGGAAGGTGACGGGGGTGGGGAAGATGGGGGGAGGGGGTGCAATTTAATAAAAGCCTGAGAAGTTTATGTCAATGCCATCCAGTTAGAGGATGCACAGTCAGAAGATGAGATGTTGTTCCTCCAATTTGCAGGTGATCTCAGTCTGGAAGTGCATGATGGACAGACATGTCAGCATGGGAATGGGAAAGGGGGATTGAAATGGGTGGCCACTGGGAGATCCATGCTATTATGGTGGACACAGACAAGATGCTCTTATAGTCTGCGCCCAGTCTTTCCGATGAAGAGGAGACCACAATAGGAGCACCGGATGCAATAGATGACCCTTGCAGATTCACATGTTGCTTCAATTGTAAGGACTGTTTTGGGCCCTGAATGGTGGTGAGGAAGGAGGTGTGGGTACGTGGAGCATCTCCTGCAGTTACAGGGGTCGGTGCCAAGGGGACGATTGGTGGGGAGGGAGGAGTGGACAAAGAAGACGTGGAGGGAGCAGTCCCTATGGAAGGCGGAGGGGAGGAGAGAATAGGTGTCTAATGGTGGGATCATGTAGTAGGCAGCGGAAATGGCGGAGGAAGATGTGTTGGATGCGGAGGCTGGTGAGATAGTAGGTGAGGACAAGAGGAATCCTGTTCTTGTAGTGCGTGGGGGAGGAGGGGACCAGGGCAGATATACGGGTAATGGAGGATATGCGGGTGAGGGCTAAGTTGATGGTGGTCGAGGGGAAAGTCACTTTGTTTGAAGGAGGAGGACGTCACTGATAATTTCCCCTTATCATGTCCAATTAACACCTTTTGTTGGTCTGGATTCCTCCCCGAGCCGGCACTGTCTGAAATCTGAGATTTCCTGCTTCTGGCTCATTCCTTGATTAAGGCCTCAGGCCCAAAATGTCAGCAATATACCTTTGCTTCTTATGGATGCTGAAAAGCTGACTAGGTTCCTCCAGCATTTTGGTGTTTTTACTACCATCACAGAGTCTGCAGACTTTGAAGTTTCACTGATATTTCCAAAACGAACATTTTCGGTTACAACCTTGAATTAAGAAACAGAAATACGACCACCCCACAAGCACAAAGTCTGATAATGACAACCACTGCATTTAAATTTCTTGCTGGTGGCAATGGAATTAAGAGACATGGGGATACAGCAAAGTGGAACTGAGCTGGACAATCAAACCTTATTAAACATCACGGCAAGTTCAAAGAACAGCACAACCTATCCTTACCCTTATTTCTCACAGTCTTTTGATTTAGCTTTTTTTTTAGTACTTGGCATCACACAGACTGTGTTGATTGCTAGGGCAGCAGACGAGTTCCAGTCAACGATCAGGTGAGGTGTAGGATCACTTCCCAGCCGCACTAATGGTTTGTCAGAAGGATCACGAAGGCATACTTTATTTGTGTTTTGAGAGAGACCCTGGAACTAGTAAAGTATAGAGGAATCGCTTTAAGCAGAGACCATTATTGGTTTATCATTATATAAATCTGGTCAGATACCAGTTTGATGCTTTTCCAGTGTAGAGGACATACAATTTTGATCAAGGTTTTTCAGTTGGAACTTTTGTTGAATTCCTCTGCCATTTGTTCTTGCAGGGTTCCAAATATTTCACAGTTCCCGCGATATTCAGAGGAAACCCTCTGTACCACTCTTGATAGATACATGTCAGCAGAAATGCCTGTGTATTGTAACAATTATGTACCAAAGTACGCACAACATAAAATTCAATTAATATGTTTACACCGAGTTACCGACCAATATTGCTGAGTCATCTGCCCATTGAATTTGGTGGTGTTGGGAAACACCAAAGCAGGCCCTTTGGCCATCACTTCCATCCCATAATTTTGCCCTCCCTATTGCTTATTCCAGTGCCCGTTAAACTGCTTCTTAAATGCAGTGACTGTCTGACTCCACCAATCCCCAAATTAAAAAATCTCCTTTCAAATCATCTTTAATACTCCTTCCTCTGACCTTAACCAGCCATTCTCTCTCATTTTTGGCTATGCAACCCCCTCCCCCACCTTAGGACTCTGTTCAAAGTTTATGGGCCCCCTTTCCCTGTGAAACCGTCGTTTAGTTGGCTTCTTCTGTTCTTCTCCCCTACCATCAACATAATTTTTTTTTAAATTATGATTTTGTTCTGTGGCTCCCTCTTAATGCGCTGTGGACCCCGGGGGAGAGGGGGAGGAGGTAGTCATGGCCCCCGTTGAGATTGACCGTATTTACACCATCTTTGCCTCTTGCAATTTTATATACTCTCAGCTTCCTTTGCTCCAGGGAAAACAGGCTGAGCCTAAAGTTCTCCAATCCAGGCAACATCCTGGTGAACCCTCTCTCCAGCTCAATCATACCCTTGCTGTTGTTCAGTGGTCTGATCTACACACAATATCCCAAATTGGTCCAATCATTATTTTGCAAAGATGTAACATAACATTCCACCTTTTAAACTCTATGCCCCAACTAATGACTGCAAACAATGTCATATGCCTTTTTACCACCCGAAGTACTTGTGTTGACACTTCCAGTGAAACACCAAGTTCAACCCCAAGGTCTCCCTGTTTAACATTCCTCCGATCCCTTCGATTTATTGCACGTGACTTATGCCTATTTGAATTCATTACCTTGCACTTGCCAGGATTAAATTTCGTCTACACATGAACCCAACTTTCCATTTATTCTATCCTGATGTAGCCTTAGTCTCCCCTGTCGATCATATCACCAATTTTTGTGTCATCCACAAAATTATCTATCAGATCTTCTACATTCATGAGTCATAAAAAAGGTCCCGTTACTGATCCCTGCATAACAATGCTGGGCACAGAATTCCAATCAGAAAATCAACCTTTCACCACCAATAACTATTACTTCCTGTCACCAAGCCAATATTGGATCCAATTAGCTACCTCACCCTTAAACTTCTTGACCAGCCAACCATGTCAAATGGCTTACTAAAGTCCACCTAGATGATGTCTACCACTGTGCCTTCACCAATCTTCTTCATTAACATCCTTTAAAACTTATTTACAGCCCACATATACCAATGCTCCTAGAACGCTTCCACCAGCGTTGTCTCCGCTCCATCCTCAACATCCATTGGAGCGACTTCATCCCTAACATCGAAGTACTCGAGATGGCAGAGGCCGACAGCATCGAATCCACGCTGTTGAAGATCCAACTGCGCTGGGTAGGTCACGTCTCCAGAATGGAGGACCATCGCCTTCCCAAGATCGTGTTCTATGGCGAGCTCTCCACTGGCCACCGTGACAGAGGTGCACCAAAGAAAAGGTACAAGGACTGCCTAAAGAAATCTCTTGGTGCCTGCCCCATTGACCACCGCCAGTGGGCTGATATCGCCTCGAACCGTGCATCTTGGCGCCTCACAGTTCGGCGGGCAGCAACCTCCTTTGAAGAAGACCGCAGAGCCCACCTCACTGACAAAAGGCAAAGGAGGAAAAACCCAACACCCAACCCCAACCAACCAATTTTCCCCTGCAGCCGCTGCAACCGTGTCTGCCTGTCCCGCATCGGACTTGTCAGCCACAAACGAGCCTGCAGCTGACGTGGACATTTACCCCCTCCATAAATCTTCATCCGCGAAGCCAAGCCAAAGAAAGAAGAACAGGTATCCTGCTGATGTTATTGTGCTGCCATAGTGTTAAAGAGCCCAAAGGGCTAAAAAACCATCTGCAACAAAAATTCACTAAGACAATGGCTACTTACACAAAACTGGTTTTATTTTCTTAATACATAACAATGAGATCAATACTTAACCTAAATTCAGTAAAATTCTTTTTCACTGTCCAATCATTCACTTTTCACTTCTCCAAGTTCACTGGTATCCGACAATCTTCCATACTGTGCACAGAATTTAGCATTTATTATCTTCACCGGGCTCTGGTGCTTTAACTTATTACCGCTCAGGAAGATCTGTGTTGGTTTCAGAGAGATGTTGGTTGTTTATTGGACACACACAAACTGATCTCCTTCAATCAGCCACTTAAGTGTCTTGCTGAAGAAACTTGCCCTCTCTGGTGTTTTTGCAAAAGATAACCTCTTCTTCCAGGTTACTACAAGGAGTTCTTCTTTTTCCCCTATTCCAGGAGAAAAACAATAACCAGCCACAACTTCTGTAATTGACCACAGAGATTTAGAACGGGTTGAACTTGGAACACAAGCCCCATCTTGAAATGGGATCTTGAAGCATGTCTGCCAACTTGCAGCCTTTACCATCAACTGCTGTTGAAAACATTGGATGTATTTTTCTCCGTTTGTAAAACCATGTGGCCCCTCTTAGGTCAACAAACTTCAACCAGAAATGGCACCAGTTTTGCAGCCAAAAGATTTCTCAGTTCTTGAGCCTGGACATTGTTCAAACATACTGGTCCATTAGCACCTACTTGTGAAACTCTCACAAGCACCTCCTATTGTCTCTGCAAATCCAACTAGAGACACAAAGTAACATTAGTTACCCTAAACACATTATTCCAAAATCTGAAACCCATGCATTTCGGATAAGGGGTGCTCAACTATTTAGTACATACCCAAAGCTGAAAATAGAGGATTTTTATAAGCTACCCACAAAAACATTCCAGAAAATCAAGAGTTGCTCCAAGAATCATTTTTCATGGCCTACTGTTAACTCCACTGATATTCCTATGGGTCTGTTCAGCATAATAGATATTTTATTTATTATCCTATCCCATTTTGGATAGCACAAACAGTTTCTTGCTTCTCAGGATCTTTTAAATTAAAACCTAAAAATTGATCATGCAAGCTTTATAAACGGAATCAATTCAGTAATTGTCTGCTACTTAGCTCCTGTGCTAAATGTACGAGGCTTTTATTCTACCTAATTCTTCCCCGTGATTTAATTAGCTGTATCTTTCTCTATTATTCTGCAAGGAATCATAATTATCTTTCATTTTTAGTCCTGTTGCATTGACGAACAATCAAGGCATTAATATTTGCCCTTTGTGGAGGCATCTTCAATAATATGTACTTCTACCGTTTTGGGTTTCCATTTCAGATTTCCTACAGTTGTAGCTTATGGTTTCTGCAATTTATTTCTTTTAATATGATCTATTTGTGGAAGAAAAATAACTATAGCCATTGTAAATTTTCTAAAATTGCGCTTTATATTCAAATACAATGTGACAAACTGGAATTTGAAAGTTCTCCCAGCATTTCTTGAGTTCTGATTATATTTCATCATTTGTGAGATTTTGCATACAGCACATCTCATTCCAAAATTGGGGGAGTAATTTGCCACCACCATGAGGAAGTACATTAGTGAAGATTTTTTTTTAATTCCATTTTCATCGGGAGGAACTATACCCTTTACCATCTCACCATACCAATGAAGACATGACCTACCCTCTATTACTAAACCTGCATTTACAAATTAACTTATTTTGTCTATTTTGTTCTTTTACACAATAAACATCACCGCAAGTTCTACCAACACCTCTCCACATTAATCAATCAGCATGAATGATTAACAAAAATGAGAATGTAATTGATTGCTTATCAGTTTGTCTTTCACTGGTGGAAGTTTAATCCACGCACAGCAACCGATTCATGGCCAGGCCAAGAGAGGCTGCAGGTTAACCAGAGCAGTATTAAACAAACATAGCAGAGCTCAACCCTGGGCATTTTGGTTAGAGCTAATCATTTGCTATATTCCACTCCCACAACTTCAGCAGAAAGGAAGCAAGCCCTCCTCTCCCCACCCCCCCCACCCCCACCTCTCTCTCTCTCTCTCTCTCTTCAAAAGGCTATCTTCTATCTCCTATCCATAGTGTCAACCATTGTATTCGCTTCACATCTCAAACAACATTTCCCACTTTTATGTTTTATTCCTCCTTTTCTCTCATCTCATGACAAATGCTAATCAACTGCAATGGCCACCCGAGAATCCCACCTGCTCTACACCCTCCTTGACATCTTCCACACATCCTAGGAGGGCTATCATTAAACTTGGAAACATAAAACCCATCTCTAACCAGAACAATATTTGCTTTGCATTTTGAATAATGCATGGTAATTATGAATAAAATAGATTTAACCCCACAAGTTAAATTCTTTTTTCACAAAAGTTATCAGCATTTGCTTCAGACATTATGCCACTACATTCACAGCAGAGCAATGGCTCATGAACATTCCTGTGTCACAGACACTGATACATCTGGGATCTCTTCTAAACCTCAGAAGGACAATGCTTGGCAGGGGACTGAAAATCTGTGCCAACCAACTACTTGGAGTGCTCACAGACATTTTCAACCTCTCACTGCTGCAGACAGAGGTTCCCATCTGCTTCAAAAGGGCATCGATCATCCCAGTGCTGAAGAAGAGCAGATTGAGCTGGCTAAATGACTATCACCCAGTAGCTCTCAAACCTTGCTTTGAGAGGTTGGTCATAGCCAGGATGAACACATACCTAGTAAAGATCAAGACCCACAGCAATTCACCTACCATCACAATTGCTCCACAGCAGATGCAATATCACTGGCTCCTCACTCAGCTCTGGATCACCTCAAAAACAGCAACATACATTCGGCAACTCTTCATCGACTACAGCTCAGCCTTCATCACCATTATTCCCTCAGTGCTGGTCAATAAGCTCC
This sequence comes from Narcine bancroftii, assembly GCF_036971445.1. Classification (NCBI taxonomy): domain Eukaryota; kingdom Metazoa; phylum Chordata; class Chondrichthyes; order Torpediniformes; family Narcinidae; genus Narcine; species Narcine bancroftii. The sequence continues at coordinate 171,008,211 of NC_091473.1, read as the reverse complement.
AAATCCTGGGCCTCTGCATCCCCTTCACCAACTGGATCCTTACCTTTCTCATCAAAAGACCACAGCCAGTAAGAATTGGAAACAGGCCTTTTTCACACTGAGGGCGAGCGGTGACCCCGGTAAAAATCCCAGGAATGCAGGACCTCCCAGGCCTTTTTCACACCCAAGGCAAGCGGTGGCCCCGGTGAAATTCCCAGGAATGCAGGACCTCCCAGGCCTTTTTCACACTGAGGGCGAGCGGTGACCCCAGTGAAATTCCCAGGAATGCAGGACCTCCCAGGCCTTTTTCACACTGAGGGCGAGCGGTGACCCCAGTGAAATTCCCAGGAATACAGGACCTCCCAGGCCTTTTCACACTGTGTCCAAATTCCCAGGAATTTGCCCTCCCCGACAATTTGGGGGGGTGGGGGGTGGTGAGAGGGCTACGATCATCATGACCCATTTCATGAGTCCAAGATAATTATGCCCAGCAGCAGAAATAGATCTCACAAAAACGGTGACCTGGAACAGCCAAACTATCAAAATAGTCTAAAAGATCAAGCTTGCCTTGAATGCCATTCAGTATTTAACTTTTCCATGAGGTGATTGGCCCTCACATTAAGAAAGTCTATGAGTGTGAAAAGATGACACTGTGGCATAATGTAAAAGAACACCTACTGACTTCTAATCTAGAAAATGGCCCTGTATACTCCTTAGCACTGCAACTCCCTTTGGTTGCTCGCCTATTTAATTATTTATTGGAACACAATCAATTCTCTTGACATTAGTTCATCCTAAATCTACGCTGCTTTAGTATGAAGTCCCAATTCTTTTAGCAGGGGGAGGGGGGAGGCGAAAGAGAGGAAAGGGTGGAAATCAGTATCCCTTCTTGGAACAAATAAATGTGCGAAAACAGACTTGATTTAAAAGCAAACCTAACAGGAATCCCCGGAGACATCCATGTTAAATTAAATGGGATTGAATACCATTAGTCATGAAGACTTTAACTTTATAAAATGAAATCGACATATGAAATCACTAAAACATGTATGGTTTCCTTTCTATTCTGATTATGCATTCAGTTATCATAGCCTTCACACTTACTGATAAACTATTCTGATCAGTGCATTTTCAGATGTTGATGGAACTATTTGAAATATTGCAGTGAAGCAAAATTAACAAAGCTCTAGTATTTGAAACAAATGATTTCGATCTTCTCCGCTCCACAGATGAATTCTTTGGTTCTACATGACATGCGAGTGTTTTTCAGACTGGCTTTGAAATGGCCTTGAGGGTACTCGTTCCAGGGACCAGATGATCTGAATATGTATGTAAAACAGAGAGAAAAAAAAATACTGTTGAAAAAATTGTAAGGTAATTACAGATTGTATAGATGAGTAAACAGTGATAGGATGTTCTTTTTACGTGGTGCAGGAAACTGTATCTTTAATCGGGCTGTTGTAACAGAAAATACTAATCAATTACTACTCATCCAAGCAAATTAAACACTTTGTGCCTGAATGTTCAAGATTTTGCAGCTGGAATTCTAATGAATTTCTTTGTGGGGTTTTTTTTTCCCTGTTAATTTGACCATGCATCTTACAAAGAAATTTACAGCACAGTGAAATTAAAAAAGACATTCATTCCAATTACTTCATCCCCTTCAGTTCTCACTAGCAAAATGACTGTACATAGATATTTTCTTCAAGTTTCTCCTGCCTCTTCCCAAGATGCTGATTCATGCTGGGGGCATGGTTTCTTCACCATTTCAGTCAACATACGTTGAACAGCTGGTTGGCAACTGACGTGGTTTTACTTTTGACAAGGTTCACAGCTTCTTATTTTCCATTTCCTGACCTGTCACCAATAAAATTGAGACACCCCAACCACAAATACAGTGACTCAACAGAGACCAGGGAAAAGAGTCCTTGGAGATTAAAGATTTAATAAGTGATGACACAGTGCAAAAGGTACACCACCCTTCACAGATTCCTACATCAACTATAATGATTATGAAGCATTTCTGAGAAATAAAATTTCTGTGGTATTGACTACATAATGAAATAAATATGAGGATAGGATACATTTAATGCTTCAACACTTCTGTTGAAAAGCTGGAGTAAGCTTCCATGATGGGGCAGGAGAATCCATTTTAAGATCCACAATTCCTTTAAGGGCTGTCCGTCTTTTCAGCAACTCAATTGACCATGTCTGTAATCTGGCGGGGATATGGATTTAACAGTCATTTCCAAGTCCAGTGACACGACATTTGCCCTGCCTTAAAACTGCCTTAAGGGCATCCAAAGCCAAATCAGGAACCAGAAAGAAGGGAGGGTATTAAACATTTATGTGCTGAGAATGTCTATCAGTGAAATATCTGCCATAAAGGCAACAGGCAAGAAACAGTATAGGAGACGGTTTCTTAACTCCCTGACAACAAAATGCAAGTTAAACAGAAAAGTCTGCAGAAGCTGTGTTTGTCTTGCAATACACAAAAGTGTTAGGGAAACTCTGCAGGCCACGCAGCCTCGAGTGGAAGTAAAGGGTGACCAACATTTCAGGCCAGAGAGCCCTTCACCAGAGGCACCTGAATAAAAAAGCTGGTGGAGGGGCGGGGGTGAAGTGAGAGATGCCAGTTAGGGGAATGATTATCCATTGCCATTGCTTGGCTCTTGCACCCATAATCAGTTAAGGAATTTAGTAGCACAAACTTAAATGCTATTTAAATAATTTAGCCTGAATAATACCACCATTATGCAAGATGAATTTACCCAGTATTGGGAGTACAGATAGATACTCACTGCAGAGAGAAAATTCATCACTTTGTTTGGGTCAAACAGTAACCCAAAAGTGAACACCTTCTCAAATACACAAACATATCGATACTCACTGCAGAGAGAAAATTCATCACTTTGTTTGGGTCAAACAGTAACCCAAAAGTGAACACCTTCTCAAATACACAAACATATCGTATCAATCCAAGAACATTGCCAACACCAACTCTGTTACTAGCTCAACCAGAGAAATAATGTATCACTCCATTTTATATCAATCTCAGACATTGATAAATCTGATAACCAACCAATCAATTGCCAGCCTTCTGTGCCAATATTTTTGTTGATCTACATTAGTTACATTGCCTAAAAATCACTGAAAGCTCATTGGGTTTTTTCTTCCTTTCTAACTTAAAAACACCAAATGAAATTATCACCAAAAGACCAAAATGGTCTCTTATTGGGTCAACAATTAATCAGAAGCATATGGATCTCCCTCATAAAGATGACATAATTCCAGTGTTAGAACAGAATTCTCCATGTGGAATTAGTTGGGAGTACTCTCTGTTGGCATATAGACCTGCAAAAGTCATTCTTACTGACGTAAAGAGCAGAAGAAAATATACCTAAATTATTTTCTGGCAGCATCTACCTTGCACTCAAAGCAAACTTTATGGCTATAAGCAGACAAAGAATTTCTTGAGGAACTTCTACAGGTCACAGAGTATCCAAGGGTAGAAATGGTCAGTCCATGTTTTACAGTGAAACATGAAAGTCTGCAGGCGCCATGATTACAGTAAAAACACACAGAAATGCTGGAGGAACTCAGCCGGTCTCATAGAGTCCACAGCAGGTAGAGATTATTACTGACACTTCAGGCCTGAGCCCTTCTTCAAGGTATAAGAAAAGAACAGGAAGGTGCCAGATTAAAGACTGAAGGCAGGTGCCAGATTAAAGACTGAAGGCTGGCAAGGGAAGGAGTCCACACCAACAAAAGGTGTTAATTGGATATGATAAGGGTTTTTCAGGTCTGAAGCCTTTATCAAGCATCCAACACAATAAGTTAAAAAAAATTACATGGGTATATGGGGAAATAAGATTGGTTCCCAGAGGTGATAGAGGACAGAAGGTGTGGGAAGTGGAGAGAAACCATTTAGAAGAGAGAAAAGTACAGGAGAAGGTGGAAATAGTGGAATCCTACAGGGTTTTTTTTCCGATCCCTGACTAAGTTGAAGAAAATCAAGAAATTCCGAGCAATTTAAGTTGGCGGCTGTAAAGAAAAATGTTCAATGTTATTAGACAAAACCAGCCAGGCACGAGTCATAAAATGAATACAATCTAAGGTGAAATAGCAAACACAAGTTATCTTGTGAAAATAGATAACCCACTAAATGGTTGGAATTAATACCAGTGGAATGGCTGCATTTCTCCAACGCGTGGATGGCAGGACAAGTAGACGAGAGCATCAGTAAGTTTCGGCCTCCAACTCTCCGCCAACACAGGCGAGAAACAATTGGCTCAATCAAACTACTGAATCATCCATTAACCAGACTACTCACCGACAAGACTGAGTTCACTCGTTTCCTTGAAACCAAATCAATCCATACCAAGCCACTGTGAATCTTGTGTTCCTTAATTCACACACTTTTTAAATAAGTTCTCTGCAGAAACTTGGAATATTTAACTCAATACACCACCCTAGTCTCAGAGACGGGTGCTTGAACCGGTGATCTGTCTCGCACTGGAAGTGCACCGGGAATATGAGGGGAAACTTCTTTACTTAGAGAGTGGTTACTGTGTGGAATGGGCTTCCGGGAAAGGCGGTGAAGGCAGGGTCAATTTTGTCATTTAAGAAAGAGTTGGAAAAGTATATGGATGTAAGTGGGATTAGAGGAGGGTACTTGGATCAGGGCCAAATTGTCCTGTTTCTATGCTGTAATTGTTATATGGTTATAGTTATGTTTTGGGGTGCCCGGGGGAGGGGGACTGGGACGCTGCGGGGAGTTTGGACTGGGACGCTGCGGGGAGTTTGGACTGGGACGCTGCGGGGAGTTTGGACTGGGACGCTGCGGGGAGTTTGGAGTGGGATGCTGCGGGGAGTTTAGACTGGGATGCTGCGGGGAGTTTGGACTGGGACGCTGCGGGGAGTTTGGACTGGGATGCTGCAGGGGGAGTTTGGACTGGGATGCTGCGGGGAGTTTGGACTGGGATGCCCAGGGGAGGGAGGGTTGGACTGGGATGTTGTGGTGCCCCAGGGGAGGGGGGGGGGGGGGGAAGGAAGTTGGACCGGGATGTTGGGGACGCCCGAGGGGGTTGGTCCCGGACCAATGGCCTCCAGGAAGAGAGCGTGCTATACAAATGCAGCGCCGCCGGCAAGTGCCGTGTTGCTGCTGCGTTCAAAAAAATGTTAACCCCCCCCACCCACTCACCTTTATGATTCTGGGCGATATTCGCATCTTCGGAGAAAACGCTGCTCCCTGCATTATTAACGAGCGATTCTGTCGTCGTTTGCATTTCCAGCGATTTAACGAGGTAATTGCCCGGGGGAGGGGGAGGGAGAGGAGGGGGGGGGGGGGCGAAGGAATCTTCGCTTTGGTCTCAGTGACACTTTTCTCAGCGAAACCCCGGGCCGCTTTTGGAAGTGCGAGCGCTTTGCCGACACTGTCCGGACCGGCGGCGGCGGCTGCAGGCAACAATTCTGCCCGGGATCACCCGCTGGAGCCTTTCAAGCCATCCCTCTGCCTGGAAGCGGGGCGGCCGAGACGGTCCATCTGCTGGTGACCGATGCAGAAAGTTGCCCTGCACCCGTTAGAACAGATACATCTGAGGCAAGTGTCACTTCCTTTCTCGTTACACTCTCCCCCCCACCCCGTTCTCGGCCTATGACAGCCGCGGTTTCAGTATGAAGCAACACTTGTGTGTGGGGGGGGGGGGGGAGGATCTCAGCGGTGGGGAACGGATTGAGGGGACCGTTTCGGGTCGAGACCCCGCATCAGATGAACCGTCTCGGTGGAGAATGAGATTTTTTTTTAAAAGTTGCAACAATGGAGATAAAGGACGATTCAGCCTTGAAAATAGAGCGAGTGGTTGCTCGGGGCTTTGATGTTTAATGTGCTGTTTAGCGTTGACAGACACCCAGACCCTTGGGGTGGGGGTGAATGGGAGAGTTCCCGCTCCACGTTTTGACTCGCCCGCTGAGCGACAGCGTGAAATCCCTGCCCTTGGGGGCGATCCGGCCGGCGGACCCCCGCCCCCGCTCGGCTGGGTGATCGCACACGACGGGCGGTTTGTGCGGAGAAGTCGAGCCGAGGTCCTGCCCAGGGCCGCCACGGTCCGTCCCAATGGTTCATGTTCAAGCTGGAAAGGGCATTGATTGAAGTCCTCTGTTCTGCTCCGTGGGCTGGCAGGTCAGGGCAGGATGGTGGACTTGAGCAAGTTTTTCCAGACTTGGACAACGAAGATTTTGCTTCCTGAACACTTTTTGGGTGATGTTTATGGGTTTGGGGCCACTTTCTTACCACATCATCTTAGATAGAACCAAACTTCTGTGATTTCTAGTCATCTTTTAAGTCTATTTCAAGCAGACAAAACTATGAAGTGCAACATGCCATTGAAAACTCATTTTCTGCATTTGCACTTGGACGTCTTCCCCGCGGATCCTGGTGCAGTCAGTGGCGAACATGGTGAAAGGTTTCACCAGGACATGGCAACCGTGGAAAAGTGGTCTGGGGGGAACTGGAATCCATCAATGCTTGGCCGACCATTGTTGGATCCTGACACAAGAGGCATCAGATGCTGAGGGCAAACAAAAATCAGAAACATTTTTAAGTCAGTTGAACATGATGTGATTAAACATATTAAATTCAATAAATGTTATTTTAATGTTTCTCCAACTTCCTACGTGAATCATGAAATCTGAAATTATTGTGTTCAGCTTGAAACTGCCTCTCACAATCCCCTTTTTTCTTTAAGGAAGCGAACCTTTTGGGGAAAAAAATTGTCCAGTATAATCAATTTGATGTAGATTCATTTTAAACTTGGAAATTAGTATCAAAGAATGATGGCAACGTGGACGTTTGGTGCCACGCAGTTAATAAAACACTAAAGATTTCCATCTGTGTATATTTAAAAGTGCATGCTTCATGATGTTACAACTGGGTGGAGGGGGGGGTGGTGGGGGGGGGGGGGAAGGATTTTGGGTTGACTTCTATCTCACAATTGACTGTTACCAGAGCACACCTCTGCCGCTCAACACTGTTCAACAAAGACAGTCCAAAAGAAGAAATGAGCAGGATGTCCGGCACTGGTTTGTATTCTTTCAGTCTGCATTGTTGACAGCATGTGCTAATGGAGTAAGTTAACACAATAGTATAATTATATCAACACCCACCCAAAAGAATTATGAGGGCCTGGAGAGGTCCCCAAGCACCTGTCATCTTTTGTGGAAAATGAACATCCCCTTTTTGATCTTCATTGGTAGGGATGGATGCTTGGAGCCAGCTCAAGTCCAAAATGTTGACTTTGTATCTTTATTTTTCACTGGTTCACCTGCTGAGTTTCTCCAGCCTTGTGTTTTTACAAAGATTGTGACACATCCTGGGTTGCCCTGCGAGGTACCTCAGACAATCTCGTGCAATTGCTCCACCTTCTGTAAAGAAGATAACCACATCCTGGTTACTTTAACGTTTTACACGCAAGTCCCAAACTCACCATTACTGACTGTGCTGTCATCCTTTCTGTGTCTATTTGTTCCATTACCTCCTGCTCCATCGGCATTAGCAACGAAATGTCATAACACCTCCAGCACAACCCTTAAATCTGGGGAATTTCCAACCAGATTCAAAATTAAAGAGTTTGCAAAGTTTTGAAAGTAAATAGACACAACTTTCCTTTAAAGGTTGCATTCAGCCTTGTCACAAAAATTTGTGGAAAGAGGGTGGGAAAGGGGTGCTTCTCAAGTGATTATCTGACCAGTGGGTTCATCATACAGGGCCTGTGGGTGATAGCACAAGGACTGGCGTTGTGTTTGGATTTCCTGCTGATAGTGCCAAATCTTAGACCTCTCATGGCTCTACCCTAAGGAAAAAAAAGTATCCCCATAGCTTTCTAGAATTTTCCCTTTCCTACCAGGGGTGCACTTGACCCCCTTTCTATCATCTTTTCTATTTACTCCTCATCAATTTATGACTTTCCAGGTGTTTATGATCCACAGCCTTAAGGAAGGAGAACAGCTCAGGCACATTCTTGCAGAGGGGCATACAGAAGATCAGTAGATTATTTCACACCGAACTGTACAACACTAGGGCTACAGACAAAATGGCTTCTCAGAACTTCCTGTCCTCTATCACAGGTCTTGGATGTCAGCAAGTTGGAAAGTCTGATCCTGCCAATTACCCTAGGGGAGCTGATGGACTCCATCCATTCCTTCAAGTTGAGTAAAACTCCCAGAAGTGATGGCCTACCACAGGGGCCCCCAAACTTTTAACACCATCGACCCCTTCAAGGACTATGTGGTCCCTCATCGACCCCCACCTCCCCACATGGAATCCCAGTGCTGGGTGGTGGAGGTGATAGATGGGATTGAGGGGGGGTTGTGGCACTGTTCAGGGGTGTGGAGGGGAGGGTGGTGGCACTGGACAGGATGGGGTTGGTGGAGGTGATAGATGGGATTGAGGGGGGGTTGCGGCACTGTACAGGGGTGTGGAGGGGAGGGTGGTGGCACTGGACAGGATGGGGTTGGTGGCACTGGGCATACCTCATACTTTTTTCCATCCTCCTGTTCCCTTTCAATTACAGTATACGTCAAAGCCAAATACAATGTGGCCACCAAGTTCTGCTCTCGCAAGAGCTTGGCTGACGCTGCCATAGACGCTATATTAAATCCCCCACCCCTTCCCCCCCCCCCCCACATTATCGACCCCCTTTAAACCCCTGGCATTTATTGACCTCTTGGATGGTCCCATTGTCTACTTTGGAGACCCCTAGCCTACCAGCTGAATTGTACATGGCTCTGTGGGGCTGGGTGGGCCCAGCCCTGGTTGAAGTATACAACGCTATGCTCCTGGCAGCCAGCATGTCAGACTCCATGAGGAAGGGCATCTCCACCCTCATCTTCAAAAGAGAAAGACAATACCAGGAATTGGAGAAGCATATCATTGCTGACTACTGTGACGGAATATTTAGGAATATTTTTGGGAGGTAAATTGGGAAAAGTAGAGTAGGTTACATACACACACACTTTAAAACAGATCTTATTTGAAAATACTGGAGAATTCATATTGTGAGTGACTACAGAAAATGTGGAAATAAATGAACTATTGTCTTTAAAGCAACAAGCAGGAGACATGATGTCTATTGATAGGTCTTTGCAGAGTTTTGGAGTGATCACAGAAAAGTCATTAATGGGTTCTTGTTTACCTAAAAAACAACAGATGAACCAGAAGACTGACTTCCATTGTTTGCTGGAGAAGATCAGGTGTTTTTCTGCAAAAGAGAGAGAGAGAGTCACATGGGCTTTCTGGTAGTTTGAGAGTCAGTGTCTCAGAGAGAGAAGGAGACTGAACAGTGTCAGCCAGGAGAAGCCTGTTGGAACTGAAACAGAAGCTCCAGAGTGGAGGATGACCTACTCTTGTGTGTCATGCAAGAGGAGAAAATGAGCTGTCTAATGTTTCTCTTGGAATAAAAAGAACAGAAGGGAACTCTGTGGTAGCCTGAAAGAAAGAGGTTATTATCTGGAGAATCCTGATGGGACAAGTTTCATCAGCGAGACATTGAGGTAACTAATGGTGGTACCTCAGTTGTGGAAATCGTAGAACAGCACATCTCTCTACAAAACCTACAAGAACCTTCCTGAGCGGTAACCATTTATCTTTCAAGCACCAAAGCTTGGTGAACTTTATACATGTTAAATTCTGGGCACAGTATAAGAATTGCCTGCAACCAATGAACTTGGAAGAATGAGAAGTGAGATTGAACTGTGAACCAAAGAACTTCCTTAAATTTACACACACATTACAACATACATGCACTTAGAATTAGAAGGAGGTTACATTGAGTTAAGTTAAGTAAGTTAAAATAGAGATAAGTTAAAGTTTGATTCTGTTTTCATGTTTAAAGATAATTAAAAACAACTTTTGTTTAACCATTTGTCATGGTAAATACCTATTGCTGCTGGGTTTTGGGTCCTTTGGGCTCATAACACTACAAAAAATTGTAAAAAGCCATTGACAATCAAGTCAAGTCTACCCTGGGGCAGGTAATCCACCCACACCAAACCTTCACAAGAAGATCTCTGTCAATTTTGTGCTGTCCAAGGGTATCATCACCTACATGCAGGACGGGGGCATAGACACCTGCCTGATCAGCTTAGACCAGGAGAAGGCTTTTCGACCAGATATCGCATATATACATTATAGATGTGCTCTCCAAAATGGGAGCATTTAATTCAATTTTGGCGTTGAAATCAATGGATGGGAAACAGATCTCTTCAACATCAAGTCTGGAATCAGACTGAGTTTCCTGCTATTCTCCAGTCTAATTGGTGTACTGCATAGAGCACTTTGCTGAAAACATCAGAAAAGAGAAGGGCATAAGAGCAATGATGTTGCCAGGCAGTGGAGGTTCTCAGATCAATGCATCCTTGTACATGGAAGACATCGTCATCTTCCTTTCAGATACACGATTAGTCCGCAGATTTATCAGCATCCTCAATCATTTTGCATTGGGCACCAGGGTAAACCCGAAGAAGACTGAGGCAATGCCCTTTGGTAAATAGTCTACCATCCCCTTCACAGTCAGATCTTACTACCTGATGGTATCAGGGATCTGGTTTGGAGGGCCCGAGGTATGCAATAAGATTTGGTCGGAAGGTCCACCCGATCTCCTTCCTTCTCAATCATAGGAAAGCACTTGGTCATCAGGAGCGAGGAGCTGCCTATCCCCCGCACCTCTGCCCAGATGGTCACCAGAGCAGTGTTTCGGTTCATATGTGGATCCAAGATGGAAAGGGTTCAAAGAATCGCAATTTAAAAGTCACCAGAAAATGGGGAAAACGGCGTATCAACATGAACTGTTTTCTTTTTGTAAATAATTAATTGTGAATAAAGTCTATTTTTGGTTAAAAAGGTGTTTCAAATTTAACTTATTTACACTATCTTTATCAATACTCATAGCTGTAATATTATTCACATGGTTGGCAAATGACTAAATGGCTTGAGGAAAGAATCCTGCAAACCTCAGGAATTTCATTCCTTTCTATCATTTAATTCTTTACTCTCCAAATCCAAAATCAGTGAATTCTCCTGCATCTCTTTTGTTTTTACGATTTATATCCCAAAGCTGTATATTCTTTCCAGCTCTGAGTTCGAATAGTCTTCAAACATAAATAAACTCTTTCCCACAGATCTTTCTCCAACATTAAATCATAATTCACTGTCCCATCCTTGCAAAGCTCTTCCATTCACAGAGATATGTTCAATGCATTGCAGCCGAGTAGCTCAACCCACAGGACTGCTACTCCCCTGATTAGTTAAAGTGTTCTGCTGAGCAGGGACATAAGAAACAGCCAACTGTCACCTTCTGCCTCCAATCACGGAGCCAATTTTGGATCTCATTTTCCAGGTTGCCCTGGATCTTAAAAGCACAACATCTTTTGGACCATGTGGGAGGCCTTACTGAAATCCATGCAGCTGACATCAACCAAACAATTTTCATTAATACACTTAGTTATCGGGGGGCGTGGCAAGATGGCGTAGGGAGCGGACGTGCCTTCCCGGTCTCCCCCAGGCAGTTATATAAATACCCGTTTTAAGAATATTTCTTTTCTGTTAAAAGTCTTTGTTTTGTTTATCAATTGTTCTTAGTTTAAAATGGCAACAAAGATTAAGGAAAATAGAGTTCAAATCCAGAACAAAACTACACTCTCCGACTTTGGAAGAAACTCGGCCTACTTGCCCAGACAGAACCACGGAGTCAAGGCTGGAATCTTCTTAAGAACGGAGCTCATTAATTGGACTGTCGGATAAGCTGGCCTTGGACACCCCTCTGAAAGATGGTGATGAATATTGATTTGAAATGTTTTATGAAGATAAATTGCAGTAATTGGGATTGGTTGCCCGTGAGTTTTAAAAATCCAGATAACATTAAAGTTTATTAGTGATTTTTTTTGGATGGAATATCGGAAGGATGAATTTAGTATCTATAAATACAGAACAAAATTACATTCTTTGACTTTGGAAGAAATTTGACCTATTTGCCCAGACAGAGCCGGAGTTGGTGCTGGAATTTTCTCAAGAACAGAACTTATTAAAGTTGATTTCGGACTCCTTTTTGAAAGATGGCGACGAATGTTGATTTGAAATATTTGAAATATTTTCTGAAGATAAACATATATATGGAACTCCTTGACCTGCAATAAGGTTTATCAGTGATTTTTTTTTGGATGGAATATTGGAAGAGTGAATTTATTATCTGTGAGTATGCATATATTGCAAACAGATTTTAATAGTTTTGAAAAGGTTTTTTTTTAAACTAAACAACAAGATCAGTTTAATATTGAGAAAATTGGAAAAAACGGAAACTTTATTAAATTTGGAAACTCAGTAGAAAGAAACTATGAACAAGATTGATGATTTATAAAATTAAAGTCGAAGGAGCAATGTCCAAGAAGAGTTAAAAATTTTGAATAAGTTTTTCTTGAAAATAAACAATAATTTCAACTTAACATTGAGAAGATTGACAAAGTGGAAAATTTGATATCAAATTGGGAAACATAGAAGAAAGAACTTATGAATAACATTGATGCTTTAGAAGATCAAGACCGAAGGAATTATGTTCAAGAAAATTTTAAAAGATTTGAAAAAACTTTTTTTGAAAGTAAGCTACAAATTCAACTTGAGACTGAGAAGAATGGAAGATTCGGTGTTGAACTGGGATGTTCAGAGGTGTTTTAATTCAGTGGATGAAATTCAGGAAGACTTGAAAAAAAAATTAAAAAAAAAAGCTTTTATTGATTGTAAACAATGTTTAACTCAGTGTTGGGAGGGTGGAAAGGGTGCAAAATTTAATATCAAGTTTGGATTTTCAAAAAAAAGAGTTTATGAATAAGATTGGTTAAATTGATGGACCGGGGTTTTATGGATATAAGAAATGATGATTTTTCGGTTTATACGTGTATTTTGTCTGCCTGGGGGGGGGGGGGGGGAGGGGGTGGTACTTCTGCTCCCGAAAGTCATATGCCACTTGTGGTTTATACCACACCCATTTGGGCTTTTGGGAATTAACCACCACAAGGTGGTTTCCTAAGGGGTTAGGGGAGGTGGGGGGGGGGGGGTGAAAATTTGAAAATTATTTAGTATCTATTATGTAATATTATACTAAGTCAATTTGAAATGAATGTATGGAGATACTATAAATAAATTTCAAAAAAAAAATACGCTTAGTTATCTCTTTGAATAATTCAATCACATCAGACAGGATGTCCCGTTAACAAAGCCCTGTCATGTATTTGTGCAATCTCCCTGCTGGGCTGAGGTATCCTTCAGTATCTGGGCTGCTCCTCACTTCCTATTGTAGACATAGTCTGCACCATATTCCTGTGCCCAATTAGTTCCAACATTCCCAATGTGACCAACAATACCAACCTCTCAATGCAAGGATAATCAAACTGCAGCAGTTCAAGTTGTATCATTTGTAAAGGCTCCCTTCCTTGAAAAATGATCCCAGTGGTCCAGATATCTAAACCTTTCTGTCCACCATCTCTGCAGCCATCTATTCATCTGTCCTATCCTGTTCTCATCCTTGATAGCATATGGCACTAGAAATAATGCAAATATTACAAACTTAGATGTCCTGCTTTTTAATCTGCTACTTACTTTCCTCAATTTAAGTTCCAGGACCTCGTCATCAACTTTCTTTTTTACTTATGTCATGGGTACGAGTGTCAACCATGATTCTGCATTTCCACTTTGGATTGCCCTGCAACCACCCTGTGACATCCTTGATGCTGATTCACACCGAAGACCATTGAAGTACCTGTCTATTTAAAATGGAATATGCAAATCATCACTGTCCTTGGTCTTGCTCCTCCCCCTTTTAAGATTATTCTGTTTGCTCTACCCATTGCGAAAATTCTGCTCTGAGGTGAGGAAGGTGAGGAGAAAGGCAACTGTTGCTAAAGATTGCCACACGATATCCTGGTATATAAACATCACTTTGCCAGGCTACTGAAGCTTAATAACCAAAATGCTGGCGGAAATCAGCAGATCTTTGGAATGTCAGATCTTCGTTCACAGTTTGCCTGCACAGATGGGTGGAACAAATTTGCAGTAGGAGCCTTGTCCTTCTCCTTGAAGAAAACCAAAGAAACATATCCAAAGTATTAAGTTATATTTGATGGAGTTTGATGCAAATACCAAAGATCCTAGCAACCTAAGACAATCCTGCTAATTGTACATCAAGCTCATTTCTCAAAAAGCGCTGTTCCAAATAATCTAACGTAGATTCTTAAAACTAAATAAATCCTGTTATTTGTCCATTTATTTTTCATTAATCGTTGCTGTCAAATGGAGCCCTATGTGAAAGTTAATCTGCACAATATATCAGCCAACCATAGCAAATTCCTGGAATTTGTTATTTCCTGGAATTCTGTCCTGTAGAATGTTAATTACAAACAATGAAAGCATGCTCTAGCCAATAGGAAATCCCATAGCTGCAAGTCACAAATGCAACAACCATCAGGCAGAATAAAAACATGGAATAATTTACTCATAACGAACTAACATCTCCATGAAAACAGCGAAAAGAATTTTCCATAGCATAATTTCAGGATTAACGCTGCTAATCCACCTGTTTTGGACAATTACTCATTTAATGGAGTTCCTATTATTCCTGTTTTACTTTCGATAACTGAGTGAATATTTACAAGAGAAAGCAATGTCCACACAGTGCAAAAGGGATAAAAGAGGTGACACCAGGCAATTTGGAGACGGCATGTTGAACATGACAGCAACCGACCCTCCAAATCTCCAGAGGGAATCTCATTCCTGACCGAATACCTTAGCATTTTCTCATTTTATTCCCAGTCCTTGTTATGCAACCGACCTTTGTATTTCTTTCCAGAGATTTCCTTTAAAATAATCAAATTAAATGTTATGTTCTCAAAACAAAATGTCCTCTTGACAATAAGGTGCTCAAAATGTCATAATCTTCTAAATATATATTTATCACGAGATCAATTTGTTTCACCTTTTAATCAATATCCCTCAAGATATATCCCAATACAGTAATTGATCAATTTCATAGCTTCAGACAAAATGAGGCCCTGCTTCAAGAAAGTGCAGATTCTCATTTTCTGTTTGCACAATGTAAATCATAATGCAGTAATGTATTTTTAAACATTTTCTTTCTTTTTCATGTTATTTTTGAAAACATAGATTCAGCAAGAGACTATATTCCTTTAATTCGTTATGACTTAAATTTGTTTAAGAAAACTGAACAATAAAAAGAAACAAAAAAAAAGAAAACTGAACAATAACGAAAAGTAATAAATTAACAGTGAGCAACATAATTGGTAAGTTCCTAATCAAGTGACATTTAATGGTAAAATTCACATTGCAAAAAGCATTTGGTGCATTGCCTTGATAAATACAAGCCTGTTTGCAGTTGCAAAGTAATGATAATCTTTGTCCTCCAACTATAGTATATTGAACTGTTAGTGATATCACAAGGTAACCAATGGAAAGAAGGAAAAGTAACCACAAGTCAGCAGTCTCTCTGCCATCAGTTCAACCTGTGATTTCTCAAAAGACAAGATCTTGCTGAACCGTCCCTAAGGGTTCAAGCAATACCAGTCCTTGTCATTTTCTGATAAAGGAAACACTCTTCAGAAGGTATGACCCAACTGTGAAGTTGGTAATAGATATAAACTAAATTCTGAGTCACACGTCACTCGATGTCTTCTTTGTTCTTCTAGTGCAAATTGATAATAGTCCATTATGTATTGTAGCAGTACAGTGAGTAAAGAGGCCGCTTGGTGAAAAACCAACTAAGGCAATACCTTTGGAGATGATCAATCTTGCAGTGATGTCGTTCAATATTTATGCAGTTATTCAGCTTGTTTTTACTCTATTCACAGCAGCTACTTCTGCTGAATTGCAATATGACACTTCAAATTAATTTTGTTGCTAACCTCAAGCAGACAGGCTTCTGATATCTCTGTCACCTTGACTGCTGCAGTCATTCCTGCTCCCGTGGTTGTGAAAGGAACAAGTGTTTCCAGTGATGCGTTATTGCCATTGAATTAAATATGCTGAAGAATCTTTATCTAATTCAATAAAATGGTTTTGCCAAAAATAATGGAATTACTTATAGACTGCTTTGGCAATTGAAATAATTCAAATTTCAATTTATTTCTTTTTTTTTAAAACCCTGTTTTATTTTACACTGTGAGGGACCAACATGATAAAATTATAAAGCTTGAGAGCTTTTGCAAAGGCTGTCAAAGCAAACCTTATTGGTATCTGTCTGTGGAAGTGAATGCAGTGCTCTGGGCAGCACGGAATAAAAGTGAAACATGGAAATCTGCAGACGCTGTGATTTTCGTAAAAATACACTGAAATGCTGGAGGAACTCAGCCGGTCTTTTCAGCATCCGTAAAAAAACAAAGATATAAGGCCGATATTTCGGGACTGAATCCTTCTTTAATGAGCCAGAAGCAGGAAATCTCTGAAAGTCTCAGATTTGAGACAGTGCCGGCTGGGGGAGGAATCCAGACCAACACAAGCTGTAAATTGGATGTGATAAGGGACAAGGTAAGAAGTTATCATGTTTGTGTGAAAGGAGACAGGGAAGGAAAGACAGAGCTCTCCTACCCCTGCAATGACCGCTCCCTCCATGACTCCCTTGTCCACTCCTCCCTCCCCACCAATCGTCCCCTTGGGACCTTCCCCTGAGACCACAGGAGATGCTCCACCTGCACCCATGCCTCCTCCCTCAGAACCATTCTGGGCCCCAAACAGTCCTTCCAAGTGAAGCAACGTTTCATTTATGAATCTGCTGGGGTCATCTACTGCGTCCAATGCTCCCTTTATGGTCTCCTCCACCTCGGAAAGACAACGCAGATTGGGAGATTGCAGCCATAGCGTGGATCTCCCAGTGGCCACCCATTTCAGTTCCCCATCCCATTCCCTGGTTGACGTGTCTGTCCGTGGTCTCATGCACTGTCAGACAGACCACCCAGAAATTGGAGAAACAACATCTCGATTTCTGACTGGGCACCCTCCAACTGGATGGCATTAATGTCGACTGCTTTGGCTTTTGTAATCCGCCCCCCCCCCTCAATTCTTCACTGTCGCCTACCCATATCATGTGGACCACAACCAAAAATGTTTGGCCATCCCTGATATAGACTAATGACAGTAATACAAAGAAACATATGAAGTTCTAAATGTAATGCCAACACTGTATCAGTTTCATCCCCCACCACTCTGTCAGCAATCAACCGGAATGGAATGCACTCTCACCATATGATGTACAGACCACGTTTCGTGGTTTCATGATTCGCCTGCTGGATTTTACATACTGAAATTCATCAAGACCCCCTCAGCTGGTTGGTTCCAAATATCTTAACCCAAGCCCAGAGTTAAAATATCCCGAGCCAATTTGCTGAAGAAAAGCATTGGTTTTGATCCTCCCCTTTTATCTAAGTGGAGAACATCATCAATAAGGGTTCAGAATTTGTCATCAAAATAATTGATTGGCTTTGTTCACAGTAAATATTAGCTACAGTTGAGCAGAGGTTGTTGTACTGCAGTTCTAAGTCAAACATTCCAAAATCGGCCATCCACATGCAGGAAAAGACTTGCATTCCTACCTTCCTGACCCCAATAAACTTGCCACAGAGAGGGAAATGACAAATACTCTACCTCACTTTTTCTCCTTCTTCCACATATTTATTTTTAAATGTCATAGCCTGTAATTGCTGCCGTTCATGACAATAAATTCTGATTCTTCTAATGACAACAAAACAGCCACTTTGAGGCGGAAAGTTGTTTCAAGAGTGTAATCTTATTTTTTTCAGGGCTGTTCCTTTATAGTTGAAGAATTTTTGAAGTGTTTCCTTCCCTGTACCTGAATTGGCATTGAGTTCACAGCCTTGAATTCATTCTCCTTCCTTCCTTGGTTATTTTCCACTTCTTGACAACATGTTCCCACTCATCCCAGAAGCCATGTCTCACTCACTGCAGTTATCACCCCACACTGCCGGAGGTTTCAACGTAATTTCATTCATTATTCAGGTCTCTTGCTGTTCGGCGAGGCCGATCATGTCTCTCTATCCATCTCGATTTCTGACCCTCTGAATTGTTTCCTTCGGCGAAGGCTTTATCTTTGAGCTGAGACCGTAGTCGATGCTGAATTCATGATTAGACAAGGGAAAAATATTGAAGTGGTTTCCCGTGTCCTTCTTCAGTTGAAGTGTCCATACTGGACGGGAAACCCTGGCCATGGATCAGCAGATTCCTCTGCCCAGCCGTTTTTAGTTTTACAAACCATAAATTCCAATTTGTAGAATCTGCTTATAAAACCATCCACCATCTGCAATCCATGGCTTCACGCGACCCTGATTAGGAGGCTAAACAGGTGCTACACCTTGCCCAAGGGTGACCTGTAGGCCATCAGACAGAAGGAGTGCCTTACACCTCCTTTTGATGAGCAATTGCGCAGCACCGACACTGACAAGGTAATTTAGACAGATATAATAAATGGGAAAAAAATGCATTAAATTTAGTATTATGTTGATAAAATGGAACTTATCCACTTTGCTAGGGGGAAAGGGTCAGGTCTCATTGAAATGTACAAAACTCTGACAGAGCTCTACAGGCTGGATGAATGAGCTGTATGGTCTACAACAAGGGGGACAATCTTGGAACATATGGTCAGGACTGAATGATGAGAAGTACTGTTACGAGCCCAGAGGAGCCCAAAACCCAGCAGCAATAGTAATTCAGCAAGACAAATGGTGACTTAAACAAAAGTTGCTTTTAATTATCTTTAAACATGAAAATAGGATCACACTTTAACTTATCACTATTAACTTAACCAAATTTAACCCCCTTCTAATTCTAAGCGCACATGTACG